>NW_026533254.1:720340-741198 GCF_026225885.1 Hylaeus anthracinus
CACACACACACACACACACACACACACACACACACACACACACACACCACACCGCATGAAAATTACCAAGCATGTTTCATGGAAGCATCGCTTATAAGCTAACTGTGTAGCGAAACGAAGAATTGAATGTCACGAAATTACGATAGTTAGGATGAAAGTGAATTTAAAGAATTTCGAGCTAGGTTATCGTTTAATCGTACTCCTCTATATGTTCAGCTAAAGTTTATTTTGTGTTTTTCTTCTCAACGTTATCGCTAACTCGCGCTGTGTAATTTCTTTTATGGCTTCTTACAGACTTGTGTGATTCGAGGAAATACGAAAGCGCTACGCCATAGATCGCACATGAACGTTCGAAATTCGCGATACACTTTTCCAACTTACACCGGAAGCTTTCGAACCTGGAAATTCTGAGCTGAATGAAACTTCGTGGCCACGAGGAGCATATCAAAGTTTAGGAAGAACGATTTTTGTCTTTTCGGCGGAAATTCACTCCGAAGGGGTGGAATCAGCCCCTTAAAGTTTTCGTGTTTATTTGTTTTTCGATGCGACATTGTAATGTTACGAGATAGAGTAAAGATGCACATAGAAAAATTGTTCGACTTGTTATTTATAAATAAATATTATACAACTTTTTGTTATTGTTAGGATGAACTTTTGGTTTTGCGTTTTTTACGTTGTTCCAGTTTGTACGATTTTTTGAAGTTATTAAAATTACCTTATACGCAAGTGTTATTAGCTACATTTATTTATAATAATAGTTTAATTTTTTTTTTCGTTTTAGTAAAAGAATGGAAAATTTTGAGATTCGAGTACTTTTACGTCACTACTGGAGGCAAGAGTTTAAATCTAGTGAAGCAGCAAAGAAAATATTATATTCAGTAGCTTTGAACTCTTGTTTCCAGTAGTGACGTTAAAGTACTCGAATCTCAACATTTTCCATGCTTTTACTAAAACGAAAAAAAATTAAACGATTGATAAATTAATATAGCTAATAATTAAATATGAAAGAGATTTTCAAAAGCAACAAAATGATATATAACACTTGCACATAAAGTAATTTTAATAACTTCAAAAAATTGCACAAAATTGAAACAACGTAAAAAACGCACGAACTTTTGGTTCACCCTAATATTACGATTAGAAATTTAACCACAAGAGATAGAATCAAGCAACTTATATGAACAAATTTATCATTTTGGACTATCTATCGAAATGTAAAAGAATATAACTTTTTTACGTCTGACATTTGAGAATACATTTTATCTTACGTATTCCAAAGTTTCATTTAATTCAGAATTTACAGGTCCGAACGCTTTCCTTGTTAGCTCCGGGCCCGGTTACTTTTATTTCCTCATACATCGTTATTTTTATTTTTCGGTCCCTAACGACATAACGACGATCAACAATATGTCTATAAATATTTTCAGGATATTACATCTTCGATATGCTATCGAATAACTAAACAACTAAAATATGGACCATCTTCTTTCCCTCTTCTATCTTTGTTCGACCGACTAAAGGGCTGCGTTCAATCTACTGACTTCAAACTTCTATTTTAGACTTAATAGTACACTGAATGACCATGTATCATGAGTCGATGAATTTGTCTAAACTAATGCCACCATACTATGGATACAAATATACAGGGTGTTCAGGCTATTACTAGACAGCGTTTTTCTCGTAAATGATACGTATGACAAAAAAATGAAAGAGGAAAAATTTATGCTGTTTTTTGTGTGCAATGTAGCCAGGTATATAGATCTTTCGTATTTGAACTATTTGCTGAGAAATGAAGATGACCATCAGTTTTTTAAATGGAAAGGTATACTTTTTGTACAAAAATATGGTAGAGTATCGTATTTTAAATAAAAAAGTATTGACCTTTATTAGCCCTAAACCTAAAAGGTAACCAGTAATTTCACTTTATTACTTGAAAATGTTCTTAAGGTAATATCAAGATGGAGATGCAAACAAGTGTACTACGAATTCTTCGTAAAGAAAAACATCATCCTTGTCACCTAACACTTCATCAGGAGCTCCATGCCTGTACACATCGCTGTCCTACGGAAATCTGTGACAAGGTTGAATCTCCATGTCGATATTAACGTTAAGAAAATTTGCAAGTAATAAAGTGAAATTACTCGTTATCTATGAGGTTTAGGGCTAATAAAGGTCAATACTTTTTTATTTAGAATTCGATACTCTACCATATTTTTGTATACGAAACATACTATTCCATTTAAAAATCTAAAGGTCACCTTCATTTCTCAGAAAAAAGTATAAATCCGAAAGATTTATCTACCTGGTTACATTGCACATAAAAAACAGTATCACTTTTTCCTCTCTTAGTTTTTTGTCACATGTACCATTTACGAGAAAAACGCTGGCTAGTAATAGTCTGAACACCCTGTATAAGGTTCATGGAGGAAGACAGAAGGAATCTACATATAGTCGATGTAGAATGTATTCGTACATTGATCAATTTCTCAAAAAACTTTTGTGTGAAATTGTAGTTTATTAACTCCTTCTTTATAATCAATGACATTCTACATATTCTCGGGAATCTTTAGAATATAGTTCAAACAACTAGTTTATATAATTTGCGAAATTAACAAAAAAATACGAAAAGTATAGAAACAATAAGTATTCGCACGGTTCTTATGAGGAACAATTTACAGTAGAATTTGTAACACAAGCACATCAGTTTATTGCTTCGTGGGAATTAGAAAACTTTAAATTTCCAGTAAAAAAGACTTAAGAAATGCTCTAATAAAGGAATGAAAGAAGATTCTACCCCGAATAGCATCGACATTTCTGATAGTTAATTTAATGCCCAGAAGAGTTGCAGTAATTATAAAATCAAAAGGAAATCTCACGAAGTATTAATTATTTATAAATTAATGTACATTTCGTTTCTTTTTTAAATGAAATTTTAAAAATTTAACACTTGTACGAATACTTATTGCTTCTGTATTTCTATCCATTTATTGTTTTTTCTTGTTGATTTCTCACTTATACAGAATACGTAATCTTTTTGTACTGTATCTATTATAGAGATTTCCAAGAATATGTAGAATATCATTGTTTATAAAAAAAAGTTAATAAATTACAAATTTCACATAGTTTTTTTGGAAATTGATCGGTGTACGAATACTTTCTACACCCAGTGTACCTCAAAGACGTTAGATATAGTATTATTCTAAACCAACCAGTGATTCCCAAATTGTGAGTCACGGCTCCTTGGGGAGCCGCCACGTCTTCACAGGGAGCTTCTAAGGGAGCCGCACGTCTTCACAGGGAGCTTCTAAGGGAGCCGCGATATATTATAAATATTAAAGTTTCATATGAGCCGTTTATTATGAAAAAGGGTTAAATCCACATAATGAAAGAATGGAGTTAATGATGGATAAACTTTTATTCTGGTATTATCTTCATATTTTCATTCAATTTAGAGATCCATTTCTTCACAATCAATAAAATTTTTATAAAACAAAATTTCTTCTCCATAAAAATTGCATTGCATTCCAAATGCAAAACTGTAAATATCTTGAAACAAAAAATAATGGACTTGCCCCATTGTCATAATAAACGGCTCATATAAGTATAAATAAAAAATCAACGTGGAAAAAGAAATGAGGGAGTCTCCAGTTTAATTCCACAATTTGAAAAAATGTGCAGTGATTTGCAGGTCCATTCATCACATTGATGATTGATTTATTTTTATTAGAATAAAAAAATTAAATAAATAATGAAGATACACATTTATTTATTTTTATCCCGCTATGAAAACATTTTAATTATAAAACAGAACCGAAGATTGGGATTGTCGATAAAGAGAAAGAAAAATGAATATTGGTAAAGTTTAATAATAAAGAAATTAAGTCTTATGAAATATGAGGTTGTCCTAAAAGTTTCTTCCGTGACTTGCACTCAATTATTTTGTGCTGTTAATATTGTATAACAGTGATGGAGTAAAATGAATCGTACGCAATTTAATAAAGTAACATTAAACATAAAATATTGTGTACGTATTACTTATTAATGAAATGGAAGAAACTTTTGGGACAACTTAATAGTAACATTTATGTTTAGTTAGCTTGTGCCACAAAATGTAGTCTGTCTAACATATTTCAGATTAGTCTCGTATTGATTGGTATTAAAAGAGCCGAAAATAATCTGTATACTAAGGGAGTCGCAGGTCTAAAAAGTTTGGGAACCTTTGTATTAAACGATACGGGTTAGTTCCATAAATTTGCGAAAGCATTAGACGAACACTATTTACTGGGAGGTTACATTTACATAAACAACTAATCGCTTTGCCAAATGTGGTTGCTAATAACCTAGACGTCATTTAAAAAAAATATATATATATAAAGTTCCATTAAAAAAGTCGAAGGCGACCTCGATATCTTCGTTAAAAAGGATGCCAGTGATAAAGCAATTCATGTATCGTATGTCCTCTTCGAAACGTTGCAACTTTACTATGAAGAAATTTTGTCTGCAATAATTGCTTTAAAAATGATTTAAGGTCGAACAAGTTACTCCCCACACTGGATTTACGAAATATAGACCGTTCGAACCTCTTTCTCCTTCAAACAATCACTCGATCAACTACAAACTTCGTGTATTTAAGCACTATATGTACATTGCTCGAATCCGCATAGCCGATCATCCGCGCCAACGCGACGTGTACTATAGGAACACGTGCGACCAGCAGAATCGAGTGCAAAGTGAACAAGGTAGCTTGGAAGCAAGCGAGCAAGCAAAGACCGTTCGATGCAGCAACATTTGCTTTATCCTCTAAACAGTGTAACGCGCTTACAGGATTAAACGGAAAGTGCATGACCGACTACGCGTCGTGACTATCCTATTAGCGTAAGGTCACTAGTTGAAGGTACGATTCGATAGAGTAGACGATAGCTCGGATAAGTAGGATGAAAGTCCAAAGAAGAGTGGTGACAGTTTGTCAAAGTGTTGTTTAACCCTTTGCGGTCGTATTAAAGAGGTATTGTCGTCTAGAAACTTCAAAAATTGTTTTTTTCTTTTGCATTTTCTTATCATTTGGGGTTTTGAGAAAGTGCCTCTAAAATATTAATTTGAAATTCGTTGAGCTCTCATAGTTACAGAGGCTTATAAAGGCTGTTCATCAGTATTAGTGCTAAATGTATAGCAAACTTTAAACGCGTTTTTCTTGAAACGACATTTTTCAAGTCGAACGCACGTTTTTCTGAAAAACTATTGGACCGACTGACTTCTGGTTTTACACACATTTCGAGGGCACCATCACCTATGGTCTGAACTAAAATTATACCGATAGCTTGAATAGTTTAGCCCTGCTCTCATATTTTAGTTGACAATTTTCCGGGAAAATTAAACCTTAATTTTCAAACAGCTGCGATTCCGATAAAAAAATTTAGTACTTACTTAATTCTAGTTCAGACGATAACTACATTCATATAGATTGAAAAAAGAACTTGTTTTTCTGTCTCAGACGACTAGAACCGCCACAGCCTGTGCGCTCGATTGAACGAGCGTCTCACGCCACAACCTGCATACCCCCTTAAATTTAAACATGAGTGTCGTACTGATCGGAATTAATTTCCGTTGAACAGGCAGTGATACATAATATGCAAGATTGTGGAGGGTAAATTAGATTTATTAATCCTTTTGTGAACTTTAGATATATGTTTACACAATAGTATGTTTTAATGTTATATTTATACATAAAAATTACATTTTATAATTTTCCATCATGTGGTATATTTCGGTAATTTCTTTTTTTTGCCATTTTGGAGTATTATTTTTTAAATATCTTAAGGATGTGTGGGAGGTACAATCAGAGACAGCTGTATATGAAATTTGAATTAATCGCATATCTTTGCAATTATGACATTTAAATAAACAAACTTATAGTTATAAGCTTGTTTTCAATGTCAAGTTTCTAATTTAACACGAATGTTTTTGTTTTTCTATTTAATTTTAGAATGAAATTCTTAATATTTTACAACTATTAATAAAGAAACTAGGCATTGAAAATGCCTTGAATTCAACTTCAAATAATAAAAATACAGAGAAAGTGTAAATTGATACATGGATGAATACAATATAAGATTAATATAGTTCTTATCCACCACAGCAAAGATTAACATGGTTCTTTGCTGTGGTGGCTAAGAACAGACATAGGACTGGAACGGTAAAAAAGCTTTGGTAGCTGAGAGTAGATATGCGACCGTAAAGAGTTAATTAAATACCCAGCAACAAGAAGGCTCAGAAACGTCCGATTAGTAGTAAATTTACAAAATGATTGATAAATAAATATTTTCTGTTTTCGTCGTTTGTCGTGATTGTCGGGATTGAAGAAAGTAAATTTTTATTCTAGAAGTGTAGTTGTTCTGTAATGTGTAAGGGTATATATTATGTATAAGTAGAATGAAATAAAACAAAAACGGTAGCAGTTTGTCAAAGTGTTATTTAACCCTTTGATCGCCGGACGATTTTTGCTGAAAATTCTAAGAGGTGTAGAGGTGTGAATTTAAAAAAAATATCAGCTTATAGAGAATGATAAGACGAACCTTTTTTATATTTACAGTTTATTCGTACAATGTTTAGTTTCGTAGATAAAAATTGAAAACTTCAAAGATTTTTTTCCTGAAATTCAATTTTTGCAACGAACTTTTAAGTTTTTAATTTTTATTTTCGGAACTAGACATCCTATAAATAATCTGTAAATATAAAAAAAGCTTCGTCTCATCATCCCTTATAAGCTGATATTTTTAAAAAATTGATTTAACGAATACAAAAATTCGTGGTCAAAGGGTTGATCAAATACGACGGAAGCGCCTAATTGATAGATACGAACACTTACAAAATGAATGATAAATAAATATTTTTTCAAATTGTCGTCATTCTTCATGGTTGACGACATCGAAGAAACTAAATTTTTCATTTGAATCACAGTGTATAAGGGATATATTATCCCTTATTAAGTTATTCGTCAGGATCTCTACAAACTTGTACGATTCAATTACATACACTTAAAAGCAAACGTCATAAGCCAAGTTTAATAAAACTTTAATTAATACTTCGTTCATTAAACTTAATATCACATAAACGTAATTTAATTTCTTAAAATATGGAATATGTAATTACACACACATTATATACATATTATATACATTATAATACTATACAATAATATTTTTGTTTATATTAGCATAATTATGTATACCTTACAAGTAAATTATAATTTTGAATCGAGCACAAGTTGACAATGTAATACTGTAATGCCAATGTGATTGGTAATACAGATATAATAGGTTCTCCTAAAAATTTCTTTCTTTTTATTAGTAACCAATACATACATAATATGTATTTTATGCTCTGAAAGCAGTATAGTGCCATTTTTACAAACATTTTATAGTTTGCTAGTAAAATATCACTTCAAGCACATTTTTTTAATTTCATAAACTAAACCTTTTACCAGGAAGGAAACATTTTTAAGGAAAAATATAAATAATCACACGGAGCAATATGAACGCCTTCGTGTTGCGAATAAATGCGTTTAAAACGTGACAAACACGATACCATTTTTTCTGAAAATAATACCAAAAAAAGAGGTTATATTCAATCGATCCTATTCAATAATCGGTAGTCGGGGAATACGATTGTTGCGTCGACGATTTATAAATCCTTCGAGAGTCAGTTTCATTGCAATGTTTAGTGCGACGCACAGTGCGGACAAATAGCAAAATTGTGGACAAAAATGAAAATTTTATTACTAATATAAATATATTGTTATTTATTCACAAAAAAAAAATTAAAATTAACCATAAACATTAATAAATTCATAACGAAATTAAAAAATTTAACAAAAAATTAACAAACCCCGATTTTATTACTTATTATTACCCTACTTATTTGTGGGACCTTCTTATGAATTACACCATCCTCAGTACGTGCGACTTTTGCGTTTTGAGGGAGAAATTAATCCTTTTGTCCGAGCCGCCCCTTTTAGAGATATCAAAAAAATGTTCAAGTAAACATTACACTGTTTTTAGAGGCTCATGAACCAATACCAACAAATTTAAAAAAAAAAAAACAAACTTTTTTTTAAATTATCCCCCCTCCCTCGAAATTTGTGAAAATTTTGATTTATTTCTAGGTCAGTAAAAGCGTTGTTTCATTCTGAATCCAACGGTATGTATGAGTTTACGCTTATCATACAGGGAAATGATGTAATATTGTAAAATTGTCGCTATAGTAGTCCATATTTCGAATTCTTTAGGAATTTTTTTCTCATAAATAATAGAAGTTGCTTCTATATGTTATTTAACAAAATGTGCTTCGTTTTGTCCGAGGATGTGAGAAATAATTTTTATAGAAATCCATAAATCAATTAAATCAGAATTTTCAACTTCCAATTGCGATCCTACACCAACAGTACGGTCCCTTATTAAAAATTATGTAAAACCGAACGTTGCAAGTATTTGCAAGAAAATTTATAAGTTTCTTAAAATATAACAAATAATGTATCCAAATATGCTGAGAACACAGGATATTTTTTGCCGTTTTGTCTGTATGTTTGTTTAAAGATAAAGATGGTATTATGGATACAAATGATTGATACATGATTATTTATAACAATTTCCACGCTGACACAGATTTTCTACGATATAAATCTGCCTCACATTGTGATATATACTAATATTGAATTTTGTCCACTTATTCCGCACAGTGCGACGCCTCATGGATTGAATCTCTGTTGGATTAATAATAATTCGATAGCTCGCGATGGTATGCGATGTGGCATAACATTCGCGTGTCGTAGACCTCGCAAATATCGGTCCGTTTTATGACCCGGTCACGTTGACACAAGCCACTCAACAAGTCAGCGACTTGCCGTTGCGAAGTTAAAGCCGCAACTGCGCTATACTTTCCCCTAAGGGCCTCTTAAAGCGGATCTTCGCGTCGTGCGGCAGGAAACTTATTCCTCAGACGTCGTTCTTCAAATTGACATAGGCAACGTTTATCGTTTTCCGATTATGGGTTTCCGTTCTTCATCGAAACGATCAAATTTAGATGCAGAACGAGATAGACCTAAAAAAAACGTTACGTGTCGGAGAGCACGCTGGTTACGAAAGTTGTTCCCTTAAACGAGCTTTTTCGAAGATATATCGGAATCTACTTCTAGTATGTCATAGAACAGTTGCGTCGAAGTAGCTTTCACGAAGATGAATGTAACAGATTCGAAGATGCAATATTTCTTTTGCATAAAATATCGCGTTTAAGGATTTTTTAATCTATCATGGACAGTTCACCTTTTCTGCGAATGAACAAGTTTTTTTTTATTTATTTATCTATGATAAATAAAAGGACTCTTTAATAGTGAAAATTATATGACGTTACATGGATTTATATACACTGCGGTGCATAAATATAGCACCGCTACAATTTTCGTGCGTTTTGTAGGTTTAATTAATAATTTCTAATTTTGTGCTATTTTGTGAAAGAGGCTACGAATATATTATAGCGATGATAAAACGGCGAACATAACATTTATTTAAGACAACTAATAATAATACTATAGATATTTCATGGGTGCACAACTATAGCACCAATGAAATTATAACATAATAACAACATTAAATTATAATGTATTGATTAAATTATAATTTCAATGAATAAAAGGGAATGATTTAACAATGAGTAGGACCTTCTTTCTTCTCGATTAACTCAAAAATGCGACTTGCCATACTCCCAACTAGTTTTTTCAAAATTTCATCGTTAATTTCATTCCAGGATGTTAGTACAGCTTCTTTTAACTGCGAAATGTTCGAAAATTGTTGGTTGTGCGCATAAATACGCCGTACCATCATACCCCATAAATTTTCCATCGGATTTTGATCCGGGGAGCATGCTGGCCACTTTAATAAATTTATATTAAGTGCTTGAAATCATCTTAGTGTTGCTCGACTTTTGTGTATTGAAGCATTATCTTGTTGATACGTCCAAGTAATGTGGTTCTTCGAGTGAATAAACGGCAACAAATTCTTCTCCAATATTTCAATGTACTCTAAACTATTCATTCTGGATGAAGGAAACGCTAATTCCAGCATGAGACTCGAGCAAAACGCAGCCCATACCATTAACGTTCCCTATCCAAAATTTCGTTTAGAGAAATATTTTGGGTCTTTTCGTAGGTCTCTCCAGTAACAATTGAACCCATCTGGCCCATCGAGATTAAACTTTTTCTCATCGGAAAATATTACCTGAAAAAGAACGTTAAATAGAAGAAAATAATGTCACCTTTTAATTTGTCGATTAACATTAAACTTACATGATCCCAGTTTTTATTCATGTTTTCGCGGACGTATTCCATTCTTGCTATTTTGTGGCGTTTAGAAAAAACGAGTGCTGAAATTAGTTTTTGTCTGTCAATGTTTGGATTCATTCTAAAGACACGTTGAATGGTCCAACGTGACACATCGAGTCTACATTCCGCTGCAATTTCCCGACAGTTTTTCAAACTATTACTCCCAATTTTAATAATCTGCCACTCAGCACGCGGGGACAGTTTCTTCTTAGGTCCTCCTTTCTTATTTTGGCCACATTTCGACGTATTACGTAAAAAATTTGATATTACTTTAGGGGATCGCCCAAGTTTACGTGCAATTTCCCTAATTCCCAGTTCTAGCTTGTTATAAGCTAAAATTTCACCTCGCTCTTTCTCAGTAAGACACTTGCCGCGTGGCATTGTATTAATTAATAAATAAAACTCTGAATTAGATGAAAATTTGGTGACAAACACGCTTGAAGTGCGATGAAAATGAAGGTGGTGCTATTGTTTTGCACCGATTCTGTAATGTTATTCGACTTTTTCTCAATATATGCTTAGACTATTTCAGTATATTTTCTCCGAAATTAATTATTTACATCGCTTTTTCATATTATCTAACTACTTCCTTTGAATTTTTCTTTTAAGTTTAAAAAAATCTTACTAACTACTTTGACTTCCTCTACCCACTTTCCGATTTCAAATACATAGTTGTTGAGTGGGCGCTTCTCCGGAAAAACTTCCCCAAAGTCTCAGCTTTTCAATGGTATAGTAAAAAGAACTTTTACAACGGAATTTGAGGAAAAAAATAAGGTTTGAATGCAGAAAAACGTGCGATTTTAGGTGAAAATCAACATTTTTCAACAAAAATCTACTCGTCACATTAAAATTAGTTTGACATCGGATTTGATGTATTTTTTGGTGACACTCCCGAGCTTCTCCGATTAAAAAAACAACTGATTTTTCGACGCTGTATAATACATAAAATATACTAAATATATTTATAAACAATATTCTGAAGCCTCTTTGAAAGAACCTTTATGTTTGCAGTGGTGTCAATGCTTCAACAATCAGGGCTAATAATGCCAAAAAGACACCTTTTCAAAGTTGGGCTATTTAATGTAATACGATTCCTGTTCGCATATTTTGCAACGAGATGCCGTAGAGTGCGAAGGGTTAAAAATCCCAAACTTAACGTGGAAAACACACAGCATGGGCCACTTCTCGAATCGATATTAGACCGGAGAAATTCTCCTGCTCGATGGCTTTTGTATCTATCGAGTTGTTTAATCTCAATTCCATTTTAATTTCAATGAAACGAATCTAGGAGACTTAATTATTTTTTCTCTGCATGTTCTCTGGAATGGTTGTTCACGGTAGGCATTATTTTTCAGGTTTTCCCCACAAAAAGAAATTGAGTGGAATAAGGTCGAGCGAATAGAGAATGGACTAGCCATAATAATTATAATCTCTCCATTACGTTCAATCCAACGGTTTGGAAAATAATTTCAATGTAAAGGAAATAAAAAATAAAATTTAATAATGTTACTACCAAAAATTACGTCCAAACGATGGTAATGCGATTGTTGTACGTCGATTTGTTCTAACTATCGCGAAGTATTGTTGTTTAAAGCATTGCATGCGGTGATACAGTGCCGCGGACTTACAAGTGCGGGTGTTTTTAGTGAGTCTCGCAGGAGTTCGGCCATTCAGTAAAATCGCAATAAATCAAAAATTACTTCGTTTTTCTCAACGATATTTTTGTTACACTTAAATATATGCTCTATGATTATTTTAACAAAATAAACGACATTTTTACGAAATCATGAATATAGACTATTTTTAGAGTTTTACTATACATAGTTACTATATTATTATATTCGATCCCTTTTACAGAGATCGCTAATAGATGGCAACTTATATTTGAATGCCCAAACTCGGCTCTTTTCTCACAATAATTCATGCCATACAGTAGGGCCTTGATAAGGTAAATATTTCATATTTTTGATTTTGATTACGATTGTAATCGCAGAAAAATAAGCGATTACGATCGTAATCACAGAAATATTTGTGATAACGGCTGTAATCGAAATCTTAATGACAACTCTGAAACATTTGATTACAATTGTAATCGTAATTAAGATTACGATTATACCCAACACTGGTTTTTGGCATAGCGGGAATGTAATTCTACGCATCTGCTTACAATCAAAAATTTATGTGATTTAGCGATTAAAACGTAATGGAATCCTTAGATATCGGAAAATACTCAATTTTGTTCATTTCTACTTGAATAAATGATATTTAATGCGAAAGAAAGTAATTGTTCTATTATCCGAAAATTTCGCTATCCGACCACTTTTGTTCTCCCTATTAGTTCGGATACGGGAGTCTCTACTGTATTCAAAAATATTTTTTCATAACAGCGAGTACAAATAGCAATGATGAAACTTTCATATTTCTTCGCAGTACGGTGTCGTTCAAAGCGTTTGTTTGGCTCTGTGAAGCGGAACACTGCATAATACAATGCCCATCGTATTTATACGCTACCTGCTCTCTAGCACAAATCTACTAAATACGTACTTTTCCGTGGCCCGTGCTCTAGTGACAGGCTCCGAGAAACGTAGAAGTACGTTTTTCATATATAATGTGTTAAATAATATCTGGTCACGAGTTCGAAAAAAGGCATCATCCATACGTTGGTAACGCTTGATTGGAAAATCGTGTGCCACTTCTCACTCGACTCAGATTTAGGTTACAGAACATCGCGCGGTTTTCAGGAGCTCAATTGAAGTTATTCGGTTAGTAAACACGACTCGGTATGAAATCTCGACGCGATGCTTTATCGAATATTCGATATTCGTTACACCATTGGGTAAAACATGGGTAAGGAGGCTCTACAGTTACGCTGTAAGTCAATATAGAGTTACTATTGTCGCTTGATTCACGTAGTAGTAGATCTGGCATAATATTTAAAATATTACAATGGTTCGCAACTTTGTATCAAAATAAAAAAAAATTATGTTAAACATTGATTTCAATAGTTTACAGCCAAAATGTACATTCAATTACGCAGTTTTTTTCTGATGTATTTTGGCCTACTAAACTCGAAAATCGCAAGAAACAATTTTTCTGACATACCTTCACATTTTAGGCCATACCTCGAGTTAGAAACGTCCGATTGGGTCGCACAAGACGCCATTTTAAAGGTAATCGAATTTCCAACTATTACTTTTCACATTATTTTCCAATCGATTCAATAGTTTAAGTATTACGAGCCAATATATATGAGAAACTATGATTTTTTCGGCTAAAATAGAACACGAATATTTCTTCCATCGCCGTGGAAAAATAGAAATTGTCAAATTATGTCCAGTGTCTTATTGTTTACGTATAGATCGCACTTTTACGAAGAAAACAAGCTTTTGTTGAAGAGAATCTATGGATAAATACCGGAGTTAGGAACAATTGAGTAAAGGTACAAAAATTCCAATTTTACTCTGTTTTCGTATTTTTTCCTATTTATATAGGAAACATTTATTTAATTAATTTCGATTAGAAATAATTTCGGCCTTTACTTTGTCTCGTGTTATTCGTTGGGTTCGTTTCTCTGCTGAGGAACCAAATGTAGTCTCCCAACATTCTTCCATCCCAATATCCTTGATAGCGCTGCTCAATAGTTTAGGGCTTGTGGCTCGGCGGAGTATGAATTATAAGGAAGTTGTTGAAGATTTGCTAATAAATTATGCAAAAATGGGTATGGAATATATATTGTTATTCTATTCGATTTGACAAAATAGAAAAATTTGCATATTTAATTTCAATTTTAATTTCAACAGGCGTAAATATGTCACTTAAAATTCATTTTTTACATTCTTACTTGGATTTTTTCCCGGAGAATTTTAGCGATGTAAGTGACGAACACGGCGAAAAGTTTCACCAAGATATAAAAACTATTGAGCAGCGCTATCAAGGATATTGGGATGAAAGAATGTTGGGAGACTACATTTGGTTCCTCAGCAGAGAAACGAACCCAACGAATAACACGAGACAAAGTAAAGGCCGAAATTATTTCTAATCGAAATTAATTAAATAAATGTTTTCTATATAAATAGGAAAAAATACGAAAACAGAGTAAAATTGGAATTTTTGTACCTTTACTCAATTGTTCCTAACTCCGGTATTTATCCATAGATTCTCTTCAACAAAAGCTTGTTTTCTTCGTAAAAGTGCGATCTATACGTAAACAATAAGACACTGGACATAATTTGACAATTTCTATTTTTCCACGGCGATGGAAGAAATATTCGTGTT
Source organism: Hylaeus anthracinus (assembly GCF_026225885.1). NCBI lineage: Eukaryota > Metazoa > Arthropoda > Insecta > Hymenoptera > Colletidae > Hylaeus > Hylaeus anthracinus. The sequence goes on from NW_026533254.1 coordinate 734,988, forward strand.
CTATTTTAGCCGAAAAAATCATAGTTTCCCATATATATTGGCTCGTAATACTTAAACTATTGAATCGATTGGAAAATAATGTGAAAAGCAATAGTTGGAAATTCGATTACCTTTAAAATAGCGTCTTGTGCGACCTAATCGGACGTTTCTAACTCGAGATATGGCCTAAAATGTGAAGGCATGTCAGAAAAAAAACGAAAAAAAAAAATTCAAAAATTCATATAAAAAAACCTATCCATAGAAAAATTGTTTCTTGCGATTTTCGAGTTTAGTAGGCCAAAATACATCAGAAAAAAACTGTAGCATTAAATGTACTTTTTTTTCATTTTGTAAAGTAGTGTTTTTAGTCGTTATTACATCTATTATATTTATATTGTATCATAAAGTAATATAAATCAATTATTTGCAGACAAACTACAGTACCGTTTGAATTCGAACGCGCGTCTTCTAACCTCTCCGTACAGCGTGCCAGATCTCTCATACTATGTCAATTGGTCAATAGCAGAAGACAAAACGCATCATTCTAGTATTCTTTAGTTTATTAATAATACTACAAGTACCCTCGGAGTATTTTGCAAATCAATATATGTTCTTTAGATATTTTTCTATTACACATACAATTTTCGATCCAATCTCGGCGTTTATTACTTTGTAGCACGTAATTGAGTGTGTTAAAAACGCATTTTTCCATAAGAGTCCACGTTAAAAAGTGAAAAATTGAAACGTCTATTTCTTAGCTTTTAGGTATCCTAGCCTTCCCGAAATTTGTGTGGGTGTTTTTGGGATAAAATCTAACCCGTGCACAAATTTTTATAATTTTCTTGGCGTTATTTCTATTTGCACTAGAGCCTACTCGAGGTAATTGGTTATTACTCGGTAGAAAGAAAGTTCCGTCACGGATTAAATGTCTCGAGACAAGATGCTCGTTGTTCTATTGTGCATAGCTATATGAAATAATTTTATTGCCAGGAATCAAGTGGCATTCAATTCCGAGAGGTTATTACTACCGAACGCAACTTTTAATTATGTACTTTCCATTGGAGTCTTTGAAAATAGTTTACTCCTACGTTATAAAGAATAATGAAATGGAAATGTACAGGGTTTAGTTTCTTCCGAATGAAATACTTTAGCCACTCGAGGAGAAGTAGAAAGTCGTCGAGAAATTAAGCGAAAGAAATAAAATAGAATTTCTTTTTGCGTAAGCGGAATATCAACGTTGATTAAAATAAATTGCTTCGTATTTCGTACATTCGTAATAACTAGGGTCCGGATGTTTATGCATTTATGGTAAGTGAAAATGTGGGAAAATGTATGAGTATGTGTATAAATGCAAAAAGATATAAAATATCAACAATATCAATAATAAAATACACATTACACTGTTTAGAATATAAGACGTACTTTCATTTAATTATTAATTCTTTATCTGAATCTGTAAAAATACGAATTTGCATAACATAACCGCAGTGCATAACTTGCCAGTGCAGCGCACTCCTTAAATGCACAAATTTCTATAGAGAAAATAATTTGTGAAACATTAATATCACAGCGTAATTATATCCCCCATCATTGTTTAAATAATAAGTACTGTTAATAATTAATTTAACTATTGTCAGAACTTAATATTTACGTGGTGCAATCAATAGATATTAAAATATTGACAAATTTCTTACTATTAATGTTTCGAATGAATAATTATTCTGAACCGTAATTGTCATTAATGTTTAATCGAACACTGAATGATACTGTATGTATCATAAATGTTTAATTATATCGGAGATATTAAGTTTTAATTGTCTTAATTAATAGATATTAAAGTACAGAAAAATATCTCATGATTACTTATTTAAATTTTATTCTCAACTTTTCATGTTTAGAAATATTACCCCTTTGCGCTCGGGTGGCGCCCCTAGAGCGACATATCTAATTTAAAAGTGATTTTGTGACCGTACAATTTCCAATTCACTTACATCAGAATACAACTAATTATAAATTGAAATAATAATACATCGAGTCATGAACGTTTGTAGATGTTTTTCATCGAAGTAGAGTTTTTGGTTTTACAGAAATTTATTATAAAAATGGACTGGATTTGATTCTATAGAAAAATGCCTCGAGCGCAAAGGGTTACTTTATCGCAAAACGTTGGTATAATAATCTGAAACTATAAAATGTATTAAATACGTACATCTCCGAATTAATTGAATATTACAATGTATATAGTAACATTTAGTCTTCGATTAAATATTAATAACAATCACGGTTCAGAATAAGTATTCATCAAATACAGTAATCGTGAGAAATTTTTCTATATCGTTATATTTGTTAGCTGGAATAAGTAAAAATTAATCTCCGACAATAGTTACATTAATTATTAATAGACTGCGGATCTTTATGCATTGATAGGAAATTTGAATGTGCAAAAATCTGTAAAATGGAAACAATATCCAAGAATACAAAAAAGATTGAAAGTAAAGTTCATGTTATAATATTTGGAGAATAAAATAAATTTCTATTTAGGTTCAATTTTTGTAGGCACGTTCGCGAAGATTTTATTTTGCATAAAGATCCACAGTCTAATTATTAACAATTGTTGTTCAAGCAATGACCGAGAATACGACTTTGCTGTAATATTACACCGCGGGGACAGCGGTGAGTGTTTTTTCTAAAAATGTTCAAAATCATTACTAATTAATAAGTAATTACTTTAAGATTTCAGTCACCAACCAATTATGTTTCTTTTGAGCTGGTTCGTGTGTGGACGACCTAATAGTTTCCGAAATGTTGGACCACATAAGTTTTGTCCCGCTAAATCGCTGAAATATCACACTGTACGACCTCGTCTTTATTCTCTATCTTTCTCTACCTTTATCGCATTCCTCCTCCACTTTTCAAGCTGTGCAACGGGATATATTTATTGTTACTTCCCACCTATTTCATCACCTCACAACATTTTTCACCATATAACGAGACATGAATTTCAACTGTTCGAATATAAAAAGATTTTCAATCTTAAAAACTTAGTACAGCACTTCTGTGGATAAAGTTTCCATCGTAAACGTCTTCAAAGCGCAAGGATATACAGCGGTAAAGAAGCTTTTCTGTATTAAATACCCTCTACACTTTACAATACCTTGAAGCAATGAAAAAGAGAAATTGAAGAGGAAGGCTCCAATTCTGACGAGTATCGTGAAATCGAGTCGTTTTTTTCATTCGACGCTTGAGGATACTTACCGAGTTACGAAACAAGTTTTATAGTATAAATTCAAGAAGCGGATAATCTCGAGAGATCGAGAATTGGGCACGCATAACTTGAAAGCCCGTGATAGATAGTTGTTCAATCGTAGATATGACTTGATGTTTCCTTCGAAAGGATCGCCAACTATTTTGCCATTTTCTTTAAAGACACGATCGGTTACTGCTTTTCGAAAGCCAGCATTCGGTGTTGCAAAAGTTCTGGGCTTCCAAAGCCTGACAAATGTACGTTCTCGATCTATTTAATCCTCGTGGACAATTGATTCGTTCAACAACGGAAAGTACGCGTCGATCGCTCTTCGCTCGTAGCTATTGCACCGAAAGAATATTTTTCATTATTTTTTTTAATCACTGCTTCCATTGCGTTCGCTACGATTAATGACAAGTTACGTCATAAATTAGTTACATAATTAATCGAGTTACATCAGATGTTCAAACTGCTATCTGCCTTCTGTGAGACAGAGCTCCGCTCTTTGTGTCGAAGTTCTCGTTGTCGCCGTAATTAAGACGACGTGGTTTATGTTTACTTATGTCACTTTCTCGGTTTATGTTTGTATTTATCATGTATGTAGGATTTGGGATCGAAGGTGGCGAATAAATTAGACACTTGAGAAACTTGTAATATACAGTGGGTGTAGAATGTATTCGAACACCGATCAATTTACAAAAAAAACTTTTGTGTGAAATTGTAGGTTCTTAACTTCTTTTTGTATAATCAATGATATTTTACATATTCTCGGAAGTCTCTAAGATAGATATAGTCTAAATAACATTTACTAGTTAATATAATTCGTGAAATTAACAAAATCAGGCGAAAAGTGGGTAAAAGTACAGAAGCAATAAGTATTTGTACGATTCTTATGACGAACCACTTACAGTAGAATTTGTAACGTAAACACATTAGTTTATTGCTCCGTACGAATTAGAAAACATCAAATTTTCAGTAAAGTACTTTTAAAAATGGCTCTAATAGAGGAATTGAAGAAGATCCCACTTTGAATAACTAATAATTTAGTTAATTTAATGCCTAGAAGAGTTGCTGTAATTATAAAATCAAAAAGAAATACCACGAAGTATTAATTATTTATAAATTAATGTAAATTTCGTTTTTTTTTTAAATGAAATTTTAAAAATTTAACACTTGTACGAATACCTATTGCTTCTGTATTTCTATCGATTTATTGTTTTTTCTTGTTGATTTCTCACTTATACAAAATACCTAATCTTTTCGTACTGTATCTATTCTAGAGATTTCCAAGAATATGTAGAATATCATTGTTTATAAAAAAAAAGTTAATAAATTACAATTTCACATAGTTTTTTTGGAAATTGATCGGTGTACGAATGCTTTCTACACTCACTGTAATCGTTAGGAATTAGACCTTAATTGTATCAAACATAACTTATTTTATTTGTACTGATAGAAAAACATTATATACATTTTTATATACATATAAAAAACTAAGGTAAAAAGAAAAGTAAACGGAACACGTGGATGAACACATCCATCTCTAACGATTTTTCACTCAATCTACAGAGAGAGCGTTTGCATGCGAACTAACAAAAGAGAAAATTCAAAGTCACATTCTTAACAATAATTAATAATATAAAATTGAAAAGGTATAAGAAAAAGCTGACGAAACACGCCCATATGTACGACTGTTCTTGGTTCTGATTACTTACAAAAAGTCCCAAGCTCTCGCACGCAGCGAGTGTTCAAAAGCAATTGCAGTATAGAGGCTATATCCCTTTTTCCTTCTTTTCGAAGGTTTTTTTATTGTTGCAAAACTAAGTTCGTCAAGGGTTTTTCAGTTAAGAGCGATTGCACTTTACGTCATTTTGTTTAAGGTCCTCCGTGCGACAAACTTTTTCTTCGTCGTCCCATTGAAGAAAGTTCCGGTAAATCGCTATCTATGAGACACATCTTCATCTCACCATTTAACCAGATTTCATTTTCTGCAATGAAATCTCTCCATGTGCAATGGGACTCGGACTATTTTTTTCGCAAAACCTTAATAAAATCGCTAAACTGTTCTAAAACAATGATTTCGTTAGGCACATTAACGAAATTCCTAAGAAGTTCCAAAAGAACCACTTTCCCCTCCGCAGGGATCGGAAAAGACGAAACTTCTTGTCCTTGGCCACAGAGCTCTCTTTTTAATTTTTCTACCAAATACTTGCGCCGTGCGACGACTTGCCTACCTGAAAAAAAATTTCAAAATTATGTCACGACAAGTCTGATGAGTTCCGAAACCAAATGTTAAATGAAATACGTTCAGAATGAGCCATAGAATACGGTACAACTTTAGGTTGTAGGTTCCATTAGGTTCCGCAAAAATGGCAGTCCAAAAATAGATGGATGAATTAAACTTTAAAAAAAAATATACGTTTCTTAGAGCGGTTTAAAAAAATTAATAATGGATTACCGCGGTAACTTTTTTTTCATGAACATGATCTACCTACCTCCTTCTTTGACCTCCATAAAGAAAATTTTGTTATAACACACACTGATTGCTTTACTACAGTGGGTGTAGAAAGTATTTGTACACCGATCAATTTCCAAAAAAACTATATGAAATTTGTAATTTATTAACTTTTTTTTTTATAAATAATGACATTCTACATATTCTCGGAAATCTCTAGAATAGATACAGTACGAAAAGATTACGTATTCTGTCTAAGTGAGAAATCAACAAGAAAAAACAATAAATCGATAGAAATACAGAAGCAATAAGTATTCGTACAAGTGTTGAATTTTTAAAATTTCATTTAAAAAAAAGAGAGAAATTTACATTAATTTATAAATAATTAATACTTCGTGGTATTTCTTTTTGATTTTATAATTACAGCAACTCTTCTAGGCATTAAATTAACTATCATAAATGTCGATGCTATTCGGGGTAGAATCGTCTTTCATTCCTTTATTAGAGCATTTCTTAAGTCTTTTTTACTGGAA
>NW_026533254.1:756198-787183 GCF_026225885.1 Hylaeus anthracinus
TTCCAGTAAAAAAGACTTAAGAAATGCTCTAATAAAGGAATGAAAGAAGATTGTACCCTGAATAGCATCGACATTTATGATAGTTAATTTAATGCCTAGAAGAGTTGCTGTAATTATAAAATCAAAAGGAAATCCCACGAAGTATTAATGATTTATAAATTAATGTAAATTTCTCTCTTTTTTTTAAATGAAATTTTAAAAATTCAACACTTGTACGAATACTTATTGCTTCTGTATTTCTATCGATTTATTGTTTTTTCTTGTTGATTTCTCACTTATACAAAATACCTAATCTTTTCGTACTGTATCTATTCTAGAGATTTCCAAGAATATGTAGAATATCATTGTTTATAAAAAAAAAGTTAATAAATTACAATTTCACATAGTTTTTTTTGGAAATTGATCGGTGTACGAATACTTTCTACACCCACTGTAAATGTGGTCAGGGATGCGAAACCCTTGATCACATAGTATGGCAATGCGAATTGTATAATGCACAAAGACGTAAGCTAACGAATTCCCTACTTAGTATGGGTCTTCAACTACCTCTTAATATAGACACACTCATAGCGAAGCCTAATGTTAAAGCTTGTATAAGTATAAATTTCTTTTTTAAAAATTGTAACTTACACATTTAGTGTTGACAGAGCTTGTTATTTTACTTACTTCTATTATATTGTATCCTTATGGTATAATTAACGTATTATACACTATGGTATTCAATTATATTATTCTTGTAAAGCAAAATAAACCCAGGAGGGTTTAAATGCTTAAAATTAATAAAAGAAAAAAAAGTGAGAAAAGTAACCCATCTAATGATACAACAATAGAGACAGCACTTTCTTGTTACAACAAAATTTGTAACGCCATAACGTGACATTAGGGGTTACAGGACGTGTGAAATTCATCGCTTATGTCCTTGTTCAAATGCTGTATCATAAGTCTGCCCCCATTAGTCGAAGGCGAGTAACAAGGAAAAGCGTAACGTGGGCACTGTGTGTCCAGCTCGCAAATTCTCGCGTGCTCGTGTGAACATATATATTTCTAGTCCCAACGTTGTTCCTCCATGGTTGTCACCACGGTTCGGGATCGTCTAACAGACCTCTAAATGTGTATCTAAACTTGTGCCTAGTGTTACGTACCAACCCTCTTAACTAAACACAGTAATTCACGGCTACGTGCTCGCTTTCCACCTCGATTAAATGACCACTGGTCTTCTTCAATGCTTTCCTTTTCTTTCAGGGTGTCAATGATACAACAAATTTCCAACAAAAATTACTCTTAGACATTTTCTTTATGTCGCCTTATTCTCGAGTATTTTCACTTTTAATTTTTGTTCTGTGATTTCGACTTGATAATCTTTAAACGGCCATAGCTCCACCAAATTGCAGTGTAAACTTAAAAGTACCATTCAAAAGAGCGTTAAATTTCCCATCTCTCTGATGCCAAATTGAAATTTATTACGTAGATTTAACAAGTGAAAAATTAAGTCAAACTTTACATTGTCAAAATTTTTAAAAATTTGACTTTTTCTGTATTCGTCTTGCGATTTCAAAGACATAGTTATTTGGCGGGCACTCTTCGGGAGAAACTTACTCGAAGTCTCAGCTTTTGAATAGTATTGTCAAAAAAAATTGTACGGTGGTATTTTCGGAAGAAAATGACGTTTAAATGCAGAAAAGCGTGGGTTTTTAGGTGAAAATCGATATTTTTCAACAAAAATAGCGATGTCACTTTAAAATTACCAGAATTAACTTGACATCGGGTTTGATGCATTTTTTAGTGACACTCCCGAGGCTCCCCAATTAGGAGAAAAACTGATTTTTTGACACCTCAAACCTCTCCCAGCCGTGTGTAGATCCTGAGTGCGAGGTGAATAATTGTTTTTGAACATGTATCCATAGAATTTTCATTTTTAGAGACTATTTAATCAAAATTAACCTCGGTGTACCGATAAATGATATGGAGATTGGAACACGATCGATTTCACAAAGCAAAAAATCGATGTTTTTGGCGCAGGAGAACCGATAAATTTTGATTTAGGAGGCGGGCATTTTGAACGTCATCTTCTCCTTAATATGTCACCGTACAATTTTTTTGACAATACCGTTCAAAAGCTGAGACTTCGAGAAAGTTGTTCCCGAAAACTTTCCAAACCCGCTCGAAAACCTGCCAAACAACTATGTCTTTGAAACCGAAAAACGAATACAGAAAAAGTCAAATTTTTTAAAATTTTGACAATGTAAAGTTTGACTTAATTTTTCACTTGTTAAATCTACGTAATAAATTTTGCTTTGACATCAGAGAGATGGGAAATTTAACGCTCTTTCTAATGGTATACTTAGTTTCAAGTTTTTCACTATAATTTGGTGGAGTTATGATCGTTTAAAGAGTGTCAAGTCGAAAACGCAGAAAAAATATTAAAAGTTGTAACCTCCTTGGTGATGGAATGGTTACCTTAGTGTTGCGGGAAGGTTGCTGGATTTAGGAACTTCTTAAAACTGATATTTGGATAAAATAACACTGTATATTCTAAGTAAATACAAGAAACAAATTACAAGAAGCGAGTAGCAAAACGTGGCGCGATAACTTTAGCGTTGTCCAGTTTTCCCGAGTACTCTTGGGTCTAGCCCCGTCCACACATGAGAGGGAATAGCTAGAACCTTCGGAGCCGCTTCTTCCTAGTCTCTGTCCGCACAAGGGAGCAGTCTAGGTCAAGCTTCGGTAATTCTTGGAATTCTGAAGATTTGTCGTACCGCGTCCTTTTTATACCCGTTTTGGGCCTGGGCCCACGCACTGTGATTGGAAGGGGTAGTCACGAGGTAGCGGTGCGCGGCGGGGGTAGTGTCTCTGCTGGGGGTAGTTCTCGTAGCAGGGATGCTGCGTTTCACGCAGTAGCGCGATCGGGGCGCTACTCTGGCGACCTACCCTGGAACTATATACTTGAAGGGGGTTACAAAGTGAAAATACTCGAGAATAAGGCGACACAAAGAAAATGTCTAAGAGTAATTTTTTGTTGAAATTTGTTGAAGAATTCACACCCTGTGTATGTCCGAACTTATAGGTAGACACCCTATATATCGCTGGTAGCTTGTTACTCGATCCAATAATGCACTATAAAATACTGCTATTTGAAATCACATTATCAGAATCAGTTTAAGGGGACGTGGCCAGTCAGAAAGTCGAATTTTGACGAGAGTTTGAGATATTTTTCTAAATAGCATTTACGGATTGGGGGCACATTTAATTAAATATTAAATAAAAGTTACAAGTGGAAAGAAAACTAACACGATAAAAATTCTTTAATGAAATTGACCACGCTTAACCCATTCACTACCAGCTGAATTTATAACAGTTTGCCTTGGACCCCGTTGTTTAATACAGATATGAAATCGAATTTATCATTTTGATAATAAAAAGTGATTTTAAATTAGTTATTTTTTTAAAAAAGTATATTTACATAAAATGTTCGTTCATCCTTTTCAATTATATGTAACTCAAACTATATACTTGTGTCTGAAAGATTCATTAGGAAATATCACGTAGTTGCCATGGATTAATAAATAGACATTGCTCAAGATTGAAACATGAAAATGATCGAGAAATATTTATTAATGGTGAAGTAAAAGCCATTTCTGGAAACGTAGTTCGCGGTGAATTACTGCTGTTCGAAACTGGGTTAACTGAAATCAATAATTCGAGAAGATTTAGTTAAAACATTTGTCTGTCCCCTGTTTGAACGAAGAATTTTACGAAATATTATTCTGCGCCAAAATAGCGACAACCCAAAGAGAAATTGTCTATTTTCGCATAAAAAAAACGTCCATTTTCCGCTTACACGAAAAGTATGAATTGAAAACAAAAATCCAAATAGTGGACCATTACGTTGTGCAAAAGCTCGAAAAACATAAACCAGATTGGTTCAGTGGTTTTCCAGATATCGTGTTCACCCATTAGAAAAATATGATTTTTCTGTATTTTTCCTGAATTTATTTCCAACTTCATGTCCAATCTGTATATCACTATGAACACGTTTCCATATTTATATCTAGTCTCTGTAAATTCCTATGCCATCAACATTGGAAGTATACTTCGCCACAGCTAGTAGTTACAAAGTGAAGTTTATCTTGGTCGAAACTAATGCTATGCGTTACTTCTGTAGAATGTCTACTCGATACGCTAGATATATCTTCTTAAATAGAAAGTGATACTTAAGATGCAGGGATACAGGTTATAAATCGCCCACAGTCTTTTTCGTGGAACAGTTTTCTGTATTCGGAACTCCCATCCTTCACGTCGAATACGACGCGTACGTCTGTGATACAGAAGGTGCAGGAAATTGAGCTCACGGGTTGCACATCTGTTAGGGCCATTTACTACACTTGGCGTGTCGTGGGTTTATGATATGTCAGTTGCTATCGAGAATCCAAGAGTGAGCCGCTGGAATTCTACGTGACTAACAAAACTGTAAAAGTTCTCCGACTGCACGGCACACTGGTGCAACATTGATTCATTACATGGATAGTAAATCGATTGACAAACAATCGTAAACGGTTTGTCGAGGTTTTTTTAAAATAGGAGTAATAGTGAAAGAGACATCCTAAAATTACTGGGGTTCTTGAAAAGAAATAATATCTGCAAGGTGTTTGAAATAGTAATCTAGAGTCGAATATATAAATAATAAACAATCGTAAGTAGTTTGTCGAGGTTTTTTAAAATAGCGTGGAGTTCTGGACTTTCCATGACGTAAAGGAGACATCCTAAAAATTCTAGGGTCCTTGAAAAGAAATAATATCTGCAAGGTGTTTGAAATAGTAAACTATAGTAGAATATATAAATAATATACGCTGTAACTACTAAAAATTAATAAAATGAGTAATATCAAACGTAGCTATGAAACAAAATGTAGCTATGAATTACAAGTTCACTCTGGATGGTTATGCAAATGCATCTTTTTTATAAAACTCAGATAGTCATCAGGGGATTTAAATATTCATTTTTTGTTTTGCATATTTTGCATAGTATACATGTTTTTATTTGTTCTGTTTAAATGTACATGCAATATGTAACTGCATATGTTCATCGGGTTTTTGCATATATGCAGTATTATCGACTGACCTTTTGTGCCACTCGTGACTATCAATTGTTTCTGTAGCGTGATCGACAACCTTCGATAGTCTTTTGTAAGTCGCGCGATACTGTGACGTGGATTGATTTTAAGGAGGATATGTCTTTAAGGGTTTTTCAACCTTTGCGCGCTGCATAACGATATATCGTTGTTTGCTACTCTTGCCAAAAATGCTAACAACAATCTATTTTTGCGCATATTATGTGGTGATTTCATGTATATTGACATATGTACATTCAGGTGGAAGTTCCGTATAATTATTAAATTATTTCTTTCGTATTTCTTAATAAATTATAAAATTATAAATTAATCGTATTTCTATTAAATTTCCTTTTGTATTATTCGTATTAAATAGTTTCTTTCGTTTTATTATTAAATAACACGTATATGAATTTTTATGTTTTAGGTTACATTATTCCTATTATTATTATTATATGTTTTGTATTGCTTTGCATTCATTTATCTCACTGGAAGTATATAATGAAGGTAGGTACATTTGTTTTGAGCATCTTCTTCAATAAAGACATTTTTTGAAAATATCTCGAGAACTAATAATTTTTTTGCCATGGTATCCTAATCATTTTTTACGTAGAATGAACAGAAGAATCGATCTGTGTAAAAAAAATATACATTTCTATTTAAAGAAATGATGCAATTGTTAATTGCACATGCACCGGTGGATCTAAAAAAAATTTTAAGGCCTACAGGTGTAGTGCTCTTCGAATAATGTTATCTTTCTAAACATTTCGTAATTTCCTAATCAAATATCATTTCTTTTTATACTTTTTAACGAAAAAGATGAATAATAATCGCATGGAGCTATATCTGTAAACTACGGAGTACGCGTATGAACAACACAGTGAAACATTAACAATTTGTTTCTAACGACTAAAAACAATTGTTGAAACATTGAGCGGGGCGTTACCCTGACGAAAAATCAATTTTACAAGCCATCGTAATTTTGCGCCATTTTCCCTGGTGCCGTTTCGTTAATAAGCTCGTAATTGTGTTTCACAAATTAAACGCTATCAAGCAGATCAGGGAAGGCAGCGTCGACAAGGTGAAACGAGCCCGTGAAAATTTCGCGGACCACAGAGAGTTAACACGGCCGTATAAACGTTAAATGCGAAAAGGTTGGGCAACCGTGTCCATACACGTGTAAGACGTCATTCGGTTGATTTACCAAAAGCCTCTGATGCGGCTTGCGAAGCGGTGTACCTGTTGAGTAGTCCTCGGAGGCTTATTACGTATACGTTACTTGAATGTAGGTACATACGCGGTTCCTGGCAGAAAAGAGCGCGATTAATTTTGGTTTGACTTACCGAGCAAAATTCGCAGTACCTGCCCCGAATTTTCCACCGCACGTGAAAGTTCGCCAACTTCTGTGGTCTGCGATACTGGGTTTTGGCACCGAACCGTGGACAGATTCTTCTCCATACATATACTATCTAACCGCGAGATAATTTACCGCGCGGTCTAACGCTTTTACTACGGCGTATACCTTAACAATACGCCGAACAAGAAAAACGCCGATATCTCATGCCAAGTTTACTCATGTTAAATCGTCAACGTGACTATGTAATATGTAGTACCAGATGGTCCGTATGAATGATTATTTTTTTAATTAAAAATTTTGACATAAACATAACGCAACAAATAAGGATTAATGTTCGATGTAGAAACATTATATTCGAGAATAATTTGTGTCCAAGGTTGAAAATACAAGGAATACATTTGTACAATTTGTAAAAATACTGACTGTAATTACATAAGTATATGAAATCAAATATTGTATTATGTTAGGTGTAGAAATTAACTCTATGCTTACATTCCATCGTTTTTAACTAAAACTATTTGGACTTTATGTACTCCTCATCTCAATAACAATGCACACATAAGTTAACACTAAACCTGCCGACGTTCATTTGTGCCTACTTCTACCGTGATAAAACGAATGTTTTATCTCTTTACTCTATTCACTAGTCTTAAAGAGACTTTTTTCAGTTGAATGGAAAAACATTTTACGTGGAACTAAATTGAATAATGCATGAAACAATTGTATAACATTCATGTATAGTATATAAGAACTATACAGAGTGGTCCACGCAATTGTTTCAAGTCATAACTCCGTTATTATTGCATTTACGAAAAAATGTCAAAGGAGAAAGATAAATGGTTTGAAGAGCACTACATCTGCAGGTCTTAAAATTTTTTTTAGATGCACCAGTGCATGTACAATTAACAAAATTGCATCATTTCTTTAAATAGAAATGCATATTTCTTTTAACACAGATCGATTCTTCTGTTCATTCTACATAAAAAATTATTAGAGTACTATGGCAAAAAAATTATTAGTTCTCGAGATATTTTCAAAAAATGTCTTTATTGAAGAAGATGCTCAAAACAAATGTACTTACCTTCACATTTAATTATTTGTAACTCTAGTTCAAACAGCAATATTTACCTGGCTTTACGGTTACATTAAAGTACTAACCTCGATAGTAATAAACCATACAAGTTGCATACACATTTGATTTTACAACCATATGTGCTCTCTTGCAATTTTGTGACTAAGGGAAGATTAAATGTTGTATGATTTTTCTTTATAAATGGTTACTATTGCTATTATTCTTTCAACAGAATTATTGAAATAAAAAGTCAATGTTCAAATACAAATGTTGTCTGTATCGTTAGAGATGTATGTAGGTATTCTTTCTATACCAAGGTAACTGTAAATACAAAATATTACTTGAAGCTGAAGCGTACAGCATCGTTGGTATAATGCAAGCCATACATTCGACGTGACACAAAGAGGTACCATATCTCCGTTGACATAAAGCAACAACTGAACGTTATTATTCTCAGGGGATTACGTACGCTGGCTTTCATATTTATTTCCTATAAACGTGATTTACTATAGGTATAGCTCGTAATGTCACTAAAATTATATTCTGTATTGTTAAATTAGTTCTGCAAACAATGCAAATCCTACATATTGTTATACTACCTACATCAAATTTATAATCTAAGCCAAGTGTATTAAAGACTTGTCAAAAACAACGGGAGACTTAATATAAAATTAAATTTTCAATGGTTAAAGATTCTTTGAACAGTAATCTAAATGTCAGCTTTGACAGAATTCCCGTACAAAATTACAGTGAGAAACGTTTCGAAATTTACGAAGAATATACAGTCAGTGTAAGAAGTATTTGAACAGCAACCAATTTAAGATAAATCTAATAAGAAAAGAAATTAGAAGTTAACGTTAAAAATAACTTTAATTTACGCAAAATCTACTCTAAGACACGAACGATACGAAACGCGGTACAAACGGGTACAAACGATTCTAAAGAATAGGGAAAAACAGTTGTTCAAAAATCTCAATGTCGTGTGCTGAACATTTTTTGAATTTTTTTTAATTATTAATTGCTGAAGGTACAAACGAAACTATTGGTAGTACAATCAAGTACAAACGAAATACTATCATTTTCTATAAAACAAAATTAATTTTTGAAAAGTTGTGTCCCAGGTTCATATAGCTACAATCACGAGCCTCTCGATACTTTATGCTCACGTAAATAATCTCATCGTAAAGCTGGAATGTACAGACACGAATGCTATCGAGGATCAGCATGTTTCGTCTTTTTTTTTCTAAACTATACGTATCAGTTAATTTGACGTAAAGCTGGAACGTGGAAACGCCCTAAAGACAAACATGTTAAACGAGCAGATTTGCGAGCAAGGTTAAACACTGCTAGCTACGTACAGAACCTCGTTTGAAGTTACAGCAAAACATGATGGGTCGTGGTCCTTTACAATAGTGGGAACCCAATGTCGTACTCTGACTACTTCAACAGCTGCAGCATGTGTGTGTACTAGTTGGCGCTGTTCCAATTGGCGCAAGAGGAGTAAGGGTTTTGTCTAAAACGTTCGGGAAGCGCCGCTTCCATGCTGGGTGATCAGTGTCTGGCGCCTAAAAGAATCCGTACTGGCTTTTCGTATTTTATAAATGGCGACGTTTGTAGCCACTATGATTCATTCGATCGCTACCGTCCGCTTCTAATGCCAATTGTGCACTCCATTTTCATAGAATACTTCACCGCAGTTTGACTAGCCGTTAACTGGCATTTGTAAGGTTCGTGTATCGAAATTAATTCTCGGAATATTATGAAATATGTGTAGAATGTGGTTGGGAGAGTGCCTAAAAAGACGGTTCGTCTTTAGAGGTTAGTCGCAGTCAGGAAAATAAAAACGCACACTTTCTTGTGTGTGTTTTTTTAAGGTATTAAATAATAATTTTTATGAATGAAATGTAAATATGTTACAAAGTATGTCTTAAAGAACTATAAAAGAATTTTTGTTTTAAAAAAAGGTTAATTCATTTCGTCATAAGAGACGATGGCGTGGGTGGCCACTTGGTTTGCGGTGAGCAAGATTTCTTCAAACTGGTGCACCTGAAAACAAAACTAAAGGTAGATTTTGAGAGTATATTAGACTAACGGGTCCCTGATCGAATCAAAATGATACTAACAAGATTGAAAGAAAGATATGTAAAATCATACGGCCCATTTGTTTCTAGAAGGATTATGAAACATAGCTACACTTAGCTACACTTTCTCATTGCAAAATTTCGAAAATTGATAGTGTTATCATCCAACACTTCTGCAAAAATCAGCTGCACATAGTTGCACATTTCAAAGATATTGATGTGTAAAGTTTGAGATACACGAAATTCCAGGCGGACGGTGTAGGACTCTGGAATACGATGAGTTTCTATAAACATTTTACTTCCATTTTTGGGGATATTTCGAAATACACACACATAAGTAAGATAATGAAATAACCTGAAAATAGAAATCGGTAACAACGTATGAGACAAACAAACCCTTCGAAGCAATGAAGACAATCAAACTAATATTAATACCTAATGAAAGAGTCATAAATAATGGAAAATTAATTTGAAAGTAGGAATAGAAAACGATTCGAAGAAGATTTCCTTCGATATTAACACACATAATAATGAGAAAATTAAATAAAAAAATATCCAGAAAATAAATACGAAAATTAACCAAAATGTAGTATAAATTTAATTAAACCTAACCAAAGACACGTAAATGTCATAATAACTTATTAATCAGACAGGCGAGACAAGAATATAAGCGAGCATGACGGTAAAATGATAAAAACAAATAAAAAATAAAAAGAATGTCTATGTGATATATTATTATTACAGAAAAATCACATTCTCGGTCATTGTGTAATGAAATATTAGTAATAATTAATTTTACTGTTGTCAAAAATTAAGTTTTAGTTGGTCTACTCAATAGATATTAAAATATAGACAAATTTCTCACGGCTACTGTGTTTAACGAATACTTATTTTGAACCGTGATTGTTATTATTATTTAATCAAAGCCTAAATGTTACTGTACGCATTCTAAATGTTTAATTAATTCGAAGATATTCATACTTAATGCATTTCGACGTTTCAGATTATTATCAGACTATACCAATGTTTTTTTGAGAAAGTTAGATTCCCGAACATGAAAAGTATTAATATTATTTATTAAACGCATTCATGTGACATTTGTATAATTCTTATTAGTTGCACTATTCTCGAGAGGTAAATGTATACTAAAAAATGAAACAAAAATAAAAATAAAATGAATGAAAACATCCAGTACAAATAATATGTGTATATATACTTATATTCTTTCAAGTTCAATTAATTATCTTTGTAACGATATTTATTTAGAGGTTCGGCGAAAACTAAAAATTTCAAGACAGCGCACAATATATCAGACAAAATCAAATCGCAATACAAATTGAATGACTAATCAATAAATTACTAACACAAATTGATAAACATAACTGACAACTATAAAACACACCTACAAACACACCTACTGGTTTAAATATAAACATTCATCCAACATTCACATTTCAATACAGTATATTTTTGATATTAGGAAAAAAATCACGCCACAATTCTGTTTCGGATAATCCCTCGAAGAATAAATTCCATAAATTTAATAAATTTCTCTAAAGATGAGAGGGGTGTCAAAATTGCGTACTAAATGATTTATGTATCATATGGTTTGTTCGAATCCTTTGCGGGGTTTAGCAACATCGATCATTCATTCCGTCGATACAATATTAACACGACGTGATGAAGCAATTTCTAACTAAATTATTTGCTTTATTTCAAATCATCTGTATATTATATAAATATACATATAATGTGTGTGGAAACATATGGATAAACATTTCAGAGACGATACTAAAAAGTCAGAGGTGCGTTTGTATTATTTGATAGCGTTTCCAAATTAGTTCTCAAATTCGCGAAGTTCTTAATTTTTACGTAAAGATTTTTACGTAAGAAAGACTAAAAGTAAAGAATTTTACGTAAAGATTCGTTTTTGCATGCCTATTAGGTACAGTTAAGACAAAAATTATAGAACACAGATCATTTTCAAGGGAAAAAGTTTGTTATTCAGATGTTGAAACAAAGAGGAACGAATCCTCAGCTTTCGTGAAAAATAATTTTTAGCGATCAAGTTCATCTTATTCTTCATCTCCTACTTCGATGATTAAGAGAATAAACTATTTAAAAGATAGAGGATAAATGAAATAATAACTACAATACATATCGTACAATACACAAATGAAAAGTTATTTGACGAGTAACATACATAAAAAAAAAAATACATGTCGAATTGAGTAACCTCCTCCTTTTCGAAGTCATTTAAAAAAATGCCTTTGGATCATCAAATTCGGTGAGATTTCGTTTCTCGATAATATAGTTTCAAAAATTCAATAATCTCAACACTGTCAAAATTAAATTTTATCTGGATGTTTTTTCCTGAAACTCTTATTTAAACTGTATTTTTGTTCAGTGTAGAACGGAGAGACAATAACGTCTCGGAAATGTTCTGAAATCGTGGGACAAAACAATCGATGAGATTTGCAGGCGCCGAAAAGGACATTTGGCAAAGTTGCCAGGCTCCAAGTGCTTTCGTCTGGGATGAGAGTGCTTTTCGAAACCTTCCGTGAAATCTATGAACAGAATGTACTTGGAATATTTTGACCGTTTCGTCTTCTGTATTGATTCGATGAAAAATTCTATACTTTATTTTCGTGTGTTCGACGGTGAACTTCTTTCCTAGATATTTAATAATAGAACGAAAATCTGAGGATCACCTGCGGATATTAAATTCTTGCGTAATATTGGAATTCTAAACGCTCCGTCTACTTTATTTATTTTTATCTGGCGTCTTTATCGTACAAACTCTGCGTACTACATATATCCGTCGAGTAAATATTGTTAAAGAAAATAACAAATACAAAGAAGCGAGATATACTCAAGGGAACGTTTTCAAACTGATTTTGGTTCGTTTATGTATGTTTGTGTGTATGTATAACTTATGATTCCATTATTCTATGTAGAAATCAGAAATGAAATCCGTATTCTATCGATGACATTAGGAATTTTACTTATGATGGAAAATATTAATGAAAAAGTTCAAACGTTTGGGAATCTGGGAATATATATATTTATATACATGTCACGTTTTTCAAAAATAATATGGTTTTTGATAACGATATTGAATTTATTTGTTATCGTATGATTGTGTAGGACTGTAACAAATACGTAAACAACGATAAACTATACTTCAGTAGATCATTTAACGAATGTTATCGTTTGCATAGCGATGTGAAACATTAACTCTTTGACTGCGAAAGGTTTATACGTATATACACCCTCGAGAAATAGGCTCAGAGAAATGTTTATATTCGTTAAATCAATTTTTTAAAAAATATCAGGTTATGGAAGATGATGAGATGAAACTTTTTTATACTTACAGTTTACTCATGGGATGCTTAGTTTCTAAAATAAAAATTGAAAAATCAGAAGTTTGTTGGAAAAATTGAATTTTAAGAAAAAGGTCTTTGAAGTTTCGAATTTTTATTTCTGAAACTAAACGTCGTATAAATAAAGTGCAAATATAAAAAAGATTCGTTCTGTCATTCTCTATAAGGTCATATTTTTATTAAATTCGATTGTTCGACCGTTGGTTTTTTTTTCTTTAAGATAACAGCAACAGGATCAGACCACTACGAGAATTCGTGAAAAAGGTCTTTAAGTTTTTAATTTTTATTTTGGCAACTAAACGTCCTATGAATAAACTATAAATATAAAAAAGTTCCGCCTTATCATTTCCTATAAGCTGATTTTTTTTTTGTTTCTCGTGTATTTCGGCGGAACTATTTCTAAAACCTATCAGAAACTATAGAACTATTGTGGGTGCAAATAGAACTGGTGCTGAAAATTTCGTTTTTTGAAAATGAGATGCTAACTTCACAGTGGCATTTTAACATAGCTATTGCTATGTTGTTACAAAACACAATTCTTCTATCGCGTATATTAAATTTCTTTTTCAATCAATTATAGTACATTAAATTAAGAAATAAGGAATAACATAAAATAACGAATTACCAATTATATTTTAAGATGTTACGAGAAAATTCTTTTTTAGAAATATAAATAAGAAATATACGTTACAAACTTATGACTAAAAAATGATTGTCTTCTACAGTATTTTACCGATACAAGCACAATGTACCATACAGTTTCGTCACGTTGAACACACACACACACGCAACTCTTATGTTACACATCACACGAGTTTTTTTGCAAATCCAGAATAAACTACAGTGTCGTCTGTATTTAATTATTGAACGCCGATAGCCAAGCAGTTGCATAAAACTTATTACTGTATATTGCGCTAGTTGTGCGACGTTCTTGTGTATTATCGTTGCTTCAGAATTCTCTGTCGATACTTTTGTATGTATGAAGTTATGCTTGTGTGCACCGTTAACGTGCATACAAATGTGTTCTGAATGTGCAACGTTCAAGAGATTAAACAATTAGCGACCATCGATACCGTGCAAAAGTGTGATGCAGTATTTAATTTCTATTATTTTTTATATTTCGAAGCATGAATTTACGTTATCGATTTCAAAGGGTATAAAACGAAAACCTTCGCAACACCCTACGAGTTTGATCTTATTCGTTAAATTATCAAAATATCTGTTTAATTGTAATAATCGTTGTACACAATTTACGCATTTTACGTTCAGATGGAGAATTGAAAAGTAACGTCCAATTATTTTTAACGAGTATTTCTTTTGATAATCTTTTTGTATTAACATAAAATCGACGCTAAGATCCGATAAGAATAATGCGAATCGGAGAGGATTATTCTTTTAACGAACTAATAGAGAATGGGAAATAGAAAAGAATGGTTTCGAAGATATTTCTGAAAAGAAATGAAAAATTATCCGTATCGATAAGTTAAAAAAATGTTTTCTCTTTTTTACTTTTGATCTGGAGTATTATGTCAATCCCATGAGTATTTATACACTCTATGACTATTGAAGAAAATTGTCTAAATGGTAGGTTTAATGTTTTCAAATAAATGTTACTTTATAAAAGTGTACATGCATAAACTTTACACGTATTAAATATGTAACTTTAAATTTAGACTTTCTTTAATAGAAGCAGATGGTACTTATGAATAGGCTGCAAATGTTTATGCATTTATGGCAAATGGGAATATGAGGAAATCTATGAGAATATACACAAATGCAAAAATATGTAAAATATCAACAGTAATATATATGTTATACCCTTTAAGAGGTACGACATACTTTCATTTAAGTTGTATGTATGTATGTATAGTGAGTAACCATTTCGAGCACTCAGTCTCAGTGGACCATTTTCATTTAAGTTACAATTATATTTCTGCATCCGTGAAAATATGAATTTGCATAAACATCTACAGTCTACTTATGAGACTGACTGTGGAATACATATTAATCCTTTGTGGTCATATCAAATTAAGGGTATCGTACTGGTCGGAATTAATTTCAGAAAAACGAGCAGTGATACGTAATATGCAAGATTCTGGAGTATAAACAAGATCTACTAATTCTTTTGTAAACTTTCTTTTTACCATTTTGGAAGGTTATTTTTGAAATATCTTAAGGATGTATAGGAAGTACAATCGGAAACAAATATGTATAAAATTTGAATTAATGGAATATCATTGTAATTACGACATTGAAATAAACAAAAATTTATAGTTATAAACTCGTTTGTAATGTCAAGATTCTACTTTATCACGAATTTTTTGTTTCTATTTAATTTTAGAATGAAATATAAGATTAGTATGATTCTTTCCTGTGGTGGCTGAGAATAGACACACGACCACAAAGAGTTAATTATCATCTTTGGTTAACAACGGTTACGCGAAGTGTTTCTCATGAAATTCGTTAAATGAACATCATTTCTGAATAACTATTTATAATATGAGCCATTCACTGCACAATCCGATTAACTCCACCAGTCACATACAAATTGTGACATTACTGACGATTAATTTTTGGCTATTCTTTCTTAATAATTTTGTATACCGTTAGATGAAAGCTACATCTGTATTTGTGCATTCTACAATATTTATTTGAATTTATATTATAAAGGGAATTTTAAAAAACAATGTACATTATTTTATTGCACTTCTCAACTTTTTGTTTTACGGAGTTAATCGATTTGTCCAATGAACGGCTCATATATAAATCGTTATTTTTTGTTTCCATTGTTCTTATCGTAGATTCGTACCTATATAGAAAATTTATTTAAAATGATTACGTGACGGGAGAATAAAGATTAATACGAATATTTTGCACGGTATTGCGCATCCAAGTTACCGCTTAAATTCGAAGCATTTGCTTTAAATCGCTTAGAGAAAAAGCTCGCGCAAAAGAGATCAAATCGAACGCTGAGAAATCATCGAAATTATACATTATATACCATCTTCGATATCCTTGTCACGGTGCTTGGTTCGTTAAGTGTGTGTATAATCGGAGAATCGGAAATGACTACATCAGGAGCACGTTGATGCAACTAATTACCTGGCGAGACCATTCGTTTCTCCAACTAATTAGGACTCTGCTTAGCGATTAGTTTGATTTTTTCAGTGTCGACTTTGTTTGTTCGTCATGCTGCACAATAGTTGAAAGCGAAGGCATAGTTGAAGAGGACGTTCCGCTGATAGTTGATTCTAGATTCTTTCCGGGCCTTCATCATTGGATGGTCCATTTTCATCCAGACTATTATTAGTATTTTGCTCCCGTTGCGCTTTTGCGAACACTAAGTGCATCACGAGACATGCACATTAAATTTCGTTTCAGAATTTATTGTTCGTACTTAGCCCGTAATCGCGAACGTGCAGTCATCAGGAATCGCGACGTGAAACAAATCTTTATTCGATACGTTACTCTATCTTCGATATCGCGTATTTTATTCAGAGTGTAAAATTAAAGTTGTAGATTAATATAGATTAATAATGGAACGATCACAAATCATTTCAAGTTACTCAAAATAGCCTTCTTTGGTCACTATCGCGTTTTAATCGATGGGCGTTTATAAATTTTCACAGTGTTATGAATTCCGTATAACTTTTATACTTTTCTTTATATTTTTAAGTAATATAGACATAGCTATAACTGTAGAAATTGCACAAATTACTCAGGGTAAATAATAGAGTTGTACGACCATGAATCATATGTTCGAAATTGACATTTGTTGTTTCACTATATTTTAAGTTAATCTTAATTAATTAAACGTAATCTATCCACGGAATTCAACTGTAATCATGCTGAAATAAAAATCTGGAGAAAGGATTTTGAAAAGAAATGCTTTGGATAAAATGTAATTGATCGTGTTTCCGTTTGATATCATTTCGAAGATTAAATTCAGAGGTATATTTACTTTTGCACTCTGTGTAAACGTTGAATGTAATCCCTGTTGCAATTTGAAGATTTAAATATATAATTAGCGTTTGAAGAAATAAAGAGAGAATTCCGATTATCCTGGCTGCACGTTTGTTCTTAAAAAGTAAACTACGTGGGCATGAAAATTACTAATTTAACGAGAATCTCAATAAAGGAAGATACCAATGCCGATGCTTGATTTGTTTCGCGTAGGTCGATCTAAGGCACATGGACGAGAAATCGAAAAGCAACGTGGTGGATGTCGGAGTCGACCTTTCCGAGTTCTACATGTCGGTAGAATGGGACATTCTAGAAGTGCCTGCTGTACGGTGAGTCAATACGTATCTACTTAAATAAATATATTATGGGTGTTAACAAATGTGTGGCATCTATTTTCAAGTTTAAGTCTTCTAGCCCATACAGGGTGTTCAAAAAAAAGCATTCAATATTTACATGGCGTATAGGGCACACTGTACAGAGTAAATAAGCTTTAGTAAACATAGGTACAAAGGTCAACCGTTTCTGAGATATAAACATTTTTGTTTGCTAGTATCATGATTGACTTACTACTGGGTCTTCGATATTTATAGAAGATTGTCCACGTGTCCACCGCTCATTTCTGTACACGAAATTGAAAAAAATGAAATTGACGGAATTGTCGGCACTTGAATGGGAACATTCAGAACGCAATTTATAAACACTGACATGAACATCGCATGCGATGGAAGCAAGTAAGTCAATCATAATACTAGCAGACAAAAATGTTTATATCTCAGAAACGGTTGATCTTTGGACCTATGTTTACTAAAGCTTTTTTACTCGCTACAGTGTGCCCTATACAGCATATAAATACTAAATGCTTTTTTTTTAACACCCTGCATGTATACAGTGACTCGTATTGATAGTCGGACACTATAGTACTTTATTCATTATTACCAATGTACACTTGACCATAATTCAGTTTATACAGGGTGTTCCAAAGATGTTGTAACACCCTGAAAGATGTGGTTCGGGAGGTGATTTGAAACAACTTTTTCCTTAGCGAAAATGTTGTCCGAGGCTTCGTTAAAGAGATATTAACAGAAAACCTCGACCAATCAGAGCGCGGTCGCCTACGTTACTGCGACCGCTCCATCGACATACTCGCGCTCTGATTAGTCACTGTTTTCCGTTAATAACTCTTCAACGAAGCCTCGGACATTTTCGCTAAGGAAAAAGTTGTTTCAAATCATCTCCCGAACCACCCTTTTCAAGGACTTCCACACTTTTGGGACACCTTGTATAGTACTTCATTCATTATTACAATGTACACTTGACCATAATTCGGATTATATAGTTTCTTTTTTTGCATGATATGTTAGAACCTATGTTCTGTTTGACAGAAATATAAGTTTTATTTATTTAACATATCGAATTTGTAACATAACAAACAATTTATTAGATAATGAATTATTCCGCGAATTAGTTCCACGTATAATATGTTAGGTGGACTGGAAAGTAATGTCGGTTTTGCCATCTTAAATACTTGTTTATCATTTATCAGCTCATTGATTTTTCTGGCATTGAAAATTTGCACACTAGGTGACAAAAGGCTGCTGACAATGAGGGCGATTATGTAATGAATTAAAGATAGAAATTTATTGGAAAGTTTGAATTTCATGTAAAAGAAACGACATTACTTTTCGGTCTACCTAATACGTTCTAAAATATCACACAACTAAAAATATATCAACTGAATTATGGTCACGTACATATTACAATAATAAATAAAGCACCATAGTGTCAGAATATTAATACGAGTCACTGCAAAAAGTCCATTACCATTTTGCGATCTGAGACTTCGTTATTGAGATATGTGTAAAGACTTGATCTTCAACAAAGTGCACACAAATAAATTAACATTCTATAGTCGTGATACTTTGCCACGATCGTGTTCAATGTAAACAGCATCCAACGAACCAGAATAATCGAACCGTTAAGTTTGATCTACTTTTTTCGTAGACGATAAATACAGATTTTCTTCTTTTCTACTACGAAACATAAAACTATAATCAACGTTAATTTCATTTCTTATTGCGCATTTATTAACAGGAATTAATATGAACTTTTACGACCTTTTTGCGCAGAAATGAAAAATTTTACACCTGCTGCGACGAGCCGTACCTGGATATTACCTTTAATATAACGATGAGGAGAAAGACACTTTTCTACACTGTGAACATAATCATTCCCTGTATGGGAATTTCCTTCCTTACGGTACTGACATTCTATCTACCCAGCGACAGTGGGGAAAAGGTAAGTGAAAAAGATGTTAATTGAAATTATACTTCAAAACGTCAGAAAAAATGACTGCTATGCGAGCAGTGATTGGCAGTATCTTGGTAAATCTTACGTTTAGGGGAGCCAGCTTCGATGACCTTGACTTTGACATATGTTGTCAAGGGCACCTTCCTGAGTAACACCTGAGTAACACAAAAAATAAGTTTTTTATTAAAAAGTTATTAGCATATAAAAATTATACATTTACACATACGAACACGCTATATATATATATAAACGTAAGGTTTACCAATGTTTCAAACAATAGTTGTACATCTCGAGATATGAGATATGAAATTGTTGGCAAATGTATTTTTTCGAGAAAGGATAGCACAGTCAGTATAAGAAGTATTCGTACAGTACCCAAATTAAAATAAATGGTTCCTGTACGAATACTTATTACATTGACTGTATATTTTTTCATAAACACATGTTACTACATGTTACTTTACGTTAACTAAATATGCTGCATTTTAACCGAGGAAGTGAAGAATAAATTTTGACCAAAATTGGCCCCCATGCGAATATTTGAAAAAATCATTCTATCACTTTTAAAAAATTGGGGTTCCATTTTAGAGGAACACTTTCTATATGGTTTTTTGTAGGATTTCATGAGATCTACAACGAACAAAAATTTCAATCCAATATGTTCGTTATTATAAGAGCTACGAATTTTTTAAGACTAGGCAACTTTTTACATATTTTTCCGCCGAAAAGTATTAAAAAATAGACTCTTTTGATAGTGTCATTTTTAAAAAAAATTCTGTACCTAAAGGACCGTAGTTTTCCGTTTTGATAATCGAAATCCGTTTACCGTAACAGAAGTTATGAATGTTTCAAATTTTAGTCAAGTTTTTTGACCGAAATATCTACAATAGTCATCCGACACACGTACATACACGATAAGTATCTATCTTATATAGCGCAGTAACTTGAATTTAGTGACAGATGGAACAAAATTGATTAAACGAAAGTTGTACAGTATGTAAAATTCCGCAAAGCTACAAACACAAATTGTATGCAGCTGATGGTGGAAAGATTTATGGTGGTAGAAATATTATTAAAAATAAATTTTTCTTAATTTCATATTACAGCGTTACAGAAATTTAAAAGCCATTAAATTTTGCATTCAAATTGTTTTCAATAACCCTTATGGTTTGAAAGATATTATATATTAGCAAAAATATAAATAATCAGAATTATTTCCAAGGGATGTTTCCACCTTTAAAACCGTTTTTGGATAAGAATAAAAAAGTACAATGCACTTTGGTTCCCGTGAATTTTATTTCTGAAAAATTCTCTCGTCAGACACAAATGAATTCTGGATTACCTCCTTCTTAATTTCACCAAGCCCTTCTTAAACGTATCAGGTTTTATCCGTTCGTATAGTTGTGCATAGTTACGATACTTCAGTATAGTTCTAGTATAGGTTAGGCGTTGTATAATAAACTCGTATTAACGTTAATTATGTGCCAGTCATTTACGTCGCGTCCATTCACATTACTTATATTACTTTGTCTTTCGCCATAGACAAAATAACAATTACGAAGCGTCCGAATATTAAAGTCGTTCGCTATCGATCATACATCCATGATCAACGACGAAGCGACATGTCTCAAGTGTAATTATATATACTTGGCGCTTGATCGTGAGTTGTCATTCTTCGCGTTTCTATCCGGCAAGTGAACCACCACCGCAACGAATATAAATCTGGTGGAGAAACTTTGAATTTATGGCGATCATTAATCATCGTAAGGAAAGTTTCGCCGGAGAACTGTGCTTCCACTGCATCACGAATGCGCGACGTGTAGGAATGAAAGTTTTATTGAACCACAGTTTGTTATTCAGTGCGATTTCTTGTTCGGGCGTGACTTGTAATATTATAAATTCAATCGATTACGTGCCGCGATTATTTGTACATATATTATAAGTAAATTTATAAGTGTAGGTCATTTTTATAATATTGCTTTTATCTTCAATTCTTAATTGTTTTGGGTTTCATTAGCGATATCGAAACGGCGAATGTGTACATTCTACTATTCGTGTTTGTAACACTGCTTGAACGTGTCTTTATATTATTCATCGTGACAATCGTTCTACTTTATAGCGTGGCAAACAACGACTCTAGAAATTGATCTTGCGTCAATATATGTATTATATGTATTATCATAACAGTGCAATTATTATAAAACTTCAAATTCGTAATAGACATATTATACAGGGTGTCCACGCTACAGCTTACAGTTTGTACCCTCTATGATTACCTTCTTCAGGAACGATTTTTTTGTTATTGTTACATTTTTGTTCTTTTTATTATTGATAGTAATTATAATTATAAAAAATTAAACGTCCACATATGTGGCCAAGGGCTTGATGACGTTAAGGAAATTTGTCTAAATTAAATGATAGGTTTGCCGTTCTCAATAAATGTTTCATTATATTAAATGTGTATATATTTATAATAAAATATTTATTTAGAAATATCAAATCTATTATTTAATTTAGTTATTCATGTACAGGGTGTCCACGCTACAGTGTGACAAACGCATATTTCAATAACTATTGATGATACGGAAACATTGTTTAGATGTAAATTGCAGGATACAATGGACTTTATATCGTGGCGTAAATTAAATTTTTGTTATATTATTAACTTAAAAGATATGACAGTGAAGTTTCGTTTTTTAAATGGAACTTTATATTTTTAGGGGGATCATGCGATAGTGCTTTTCAAGACGAATTCATTGTTCCTTAATATATTTACCCGATTTTTATTAGTTTTCAAGGTAGAACGCCTTGAAATTTACTGATTTTCATTTATGACTTGTCACTCAACCGACACTTTTCTGCTGAAAATCAGTAAATTTCGAAGCGTTCTATCTTGAAAACTAATACTATAAAAAAACCGGGTAAATACATTAAGGGTCAATGAATTCATCTTGAAAAGCATTTAAGCATCTAAAAAACGAAATTTCACTGTCATATCTTTTAAATTCATAATATTAAAAAAATTTCGTTTACGCGACAATATAGAGCCCATTGTATCTTGCAATTTACATACAGGGTTATCCAAAATAGTCTATAGGAAGTTTGTTTTTACATAAAATAGATACTCTTTTTAATTTTATTAGTTTTCTTATTTAATTATCAGGTATTATCTATGACAAATTATGTATCGAAAACGATATCTGTCAAATGACCACCACGACCATATTTACAGACATCAATTCGAAAATCAAAATTTTCGATAACATTTTGGCATATTTGCTCGTTTTATTCACCAATTTCGATCGCAATAAACTGAATATTTTCACGCGTCGTGTGTGACGTAGCTCCGTCTTGTTGAAAATAAACATTGCTTATGTCGATTCCGTTTAATTTCGGCCATAAATAATCAATAATCATTTCATTATAACGTGCACCATTCACTGTAACTGCATCTTCATTCTCGTTTTCGAAAAAGAATGGACCGATTACGCATTTCGACCAAAATCCAAACCAAACAGTAACTACTTTTGGATAAAGTGATTTTTCTTTAATGGCTCTTGGATTTTCATCTCCCCATGTGCGACAATTTTGCTTATAGACGTGTCCATTTAATGTGAAGTGAACTTCATCGCTGAAGATGATGTTGCGTGAAAACAATGCATCAATTGAACGATGTTCTGACAACCAATTAGCGAAATTTCTGCGATGCAAATGGTCACGTTCTTTCAATTCTTGAGTTGATTGAATTTTGAAAGCATGCAAATGCAAATCTTTATGCAAAATTTGCCACAAACTGTCATAAAAAATGGTCAATTCTTGAGAACAACGTGGAATTGAAGTTGATGGATCATTAGCAACGCTTTTACGAACAGCAGACTTTGGTTTATCATGAACAGATCCAGTTTCATCAAATTTTTTAACCAAATTACTAATTGTTTGCTCCGATGGACGATTATGTACACCGAAAAAATCACGTAATTTACGATGGGTATTTTTTATTAAACACTGATTTTCAAAATAAATTTTAATCACTTTAACACGCTCTGCAATCGCATACGATTCCATAGTTAAAATTGTGTATCATTGTAGGTTAGAAATGGAAGAAAGTAACAATAAACAAACATAGCGTTTGATAGATGTTCTCATTCAACAACCTAAAGGTACTTTTGGATAATCCTGTATAAACAATTTTTTTCGTATCATCAATAGTTGTTGAAACGTGCGTTTGTTGTAGGGTCTTAGACTGAAATCGTTGTAGAATTTTGATGTTAGTTACATAACTGAATCCCGTAGGTCCATATGGGTTTTAGAATAGCCTTGTATAAGATAAGTTTACTTTCCAAATTTAATTTCGATCTTCTACCGATGAGCCAGTAAAATTTTCTAACTTTTAAGGATCAAGATGACCACCATTGTAATCGTCAGGTGAAGAATTACCTATAATAAAAAAATCAGGCCGATCGAAGGTTACCTCATTTCCTTAAACCCAACCGAAATCGCAAATACTGAGGCGAATATGACGTAATACTGTCTTTCTAACTGTAGGTATCGCGACTGAACGATTGAATTTAGACTGAGTGAATCTGTACTGACGACTGCGTTGGCCTGATCTCGCAGGACCTCTCTTTATATTCTTATTCATGTTGGAATGCAACGATTGCCACTTTAAGGTTTTTAGCAAAAGGGTCTGGTTTTCCTTAAAGCAGAAAGAGGGGTGGGGTCCTAGCAGGGACAGAAAGCGACGACCCTCAGTCCGACAAAATAAGTCAACCGGTACGGGTCGTTGAGAATTCGAACACTCTTCCTTTGGCATTTTATATTATAATCGTTAAGAAAATAAATTTCTAACAAGACTACATTAATAAAATATGATCTCGATTCTTTTCTTTTTTCACAATTCCTAACAATTTACGTGAACTCTCTAAACGTGGTATATTCTGCAAAAGTATAACTAATTTATTGTTGCCAAGATGCTCCTGATAAGTATGCAGGAGCATAGACGAAAATATTGCTCTCACGATGACAGAGTTGTACGTTGGTGTGCTTATCCGCGTCGACATATGACAGCTTCACATCGCGACGAATAAATGGAAGCTTCCAAAATACAGGGTTATCCAAAAGTACAGACAATTTGAACTATGGAGTCGTATACGATTGCAGAGCGTGTTAAAGTGATTAAAATTTATTTTGATAATCAGTGTTCAATAAAAAATACCCATCGTAAATAACGTGATTTTTCCGAGGTATATAATCGTCCATCGGAGCAAACAATTAGAAATTAGGTTAACAAATTTGATGAAACTGGATCTGTTCATGATAAACCAAAGTCTGGCATACCAAAAAAAGTTCTGTCGAATGAAAACATTGCTGCTGTTCGTAAAAGTGTTGCTAATGATCCATCAACTTCAATTCCACGTCGTTCTCAAGAATTGAGCATTTTTTATGACAGTTTGTGGCAAATTTTGCATAAAGATTTGCATTTGCATGCTTTCAAAATTCAATCAACTCAAAATTTGAAAGAACGCGACAATTTGCAACGCAGAAATTTCGCTAATTGATTGTCAAAACATCGTTCAATTGATGCATTGTTTTCACGCAACATCATCTTCAGCGATGAAGCTCACTTCACATTGAATGGACACGTCAATAAGCAAAATTGTCGCTTATCACTTTCGCAGACGAAAATAAGTAGCTGTTCGCTGGAAGCTACAATTATGATATTTTTTTTAATAAAAAATTTCTTACAAATGTTCTAATGTGATTATTTTGAAAAGCATATATTTGTGGTAACTTATTTTATATATAATATGACATATAATATAATAAACACAGAAGGAAAATTTTCCAAAAGTCTAACCACAACACTAAACACATAAGAACAGATCAATATGAATGCTTAGATCGTACTGACTGTCTAAATACGACTAAACCGGCTAAAAAAGTAAAGGACACACATGTGCTTCATCCGCAGAGAAAGTGGTATGGGGAGATAAAAATCCAAGAGCCATTCAAGAAAAATCACTTCATCCAAAAAAAGTTACTGTTTGGTGTAGATTTTGGTCGAAATGCGTAATCGGTCCATTCTTTTTCGAAAACGAGAATGAAGATGCAGTTACAGTGAATGGTGCACGTTATAATGAAATGATTATTGATTATTTATGGCCGAAATTAAATGGAATCGACATAAGCAATGTTTATTTTCAACAAGACGGAGCTACGTCACACACGACGCGTGAAAATATTCAGTTTATTGCGATCGAAATTCAATGGTCGATTAATTTCAAGGAATGATAATGTGAATTGGTCACCTCGATCGTGTGATTTGACCCCACTGGATTTTTTTCTTTGGTGTTATTTGAAAAGTAAAGTTTATGCCAGCAAACCAGCAACAATTCATGACCTGAAAAACAACATTAGAAATGAAATTGTGAATTAAACGAGCAAATATGCCAAAATGTTATCGAAAATTTTGATTTTCGAATTGATGTCTGTAAATATGGTCGTGGTGGTCCTTTGACAGATATCGTTTTTCACACATAATTGTCGTAGATAATACCTGATAATTAAATAAGAAAACTAATAAAATTAAAAAGAGTATCTATTTAATTTAAAAAAAACTTCCTATAATCTATTTTGGATAACCCTGTACGATCGAAACGTTTGAACCGCCAAACCTTTCGTTTGAACCCGTTCGAATACGTTTGGTGGTTCGCTACGTACGCAAAAGTGGAAAAAGTAGCTATAACTCGCGAACACGGCGAAATAGAGCACGGATTTACGAGAACTTTCTTGATTACTCTTGTATCCTCGATTGATCGCTAGAGCGGAGCCCAGATGTTGGTATATAGCCCGTATAAAGGGAAAAGATGAAATGAAATTGACAGGCGGGAAGACAACGTGGTCAGAAAACCGATGTACTACGGTAGCGTGAATTTGCCGCTGGGGTTGAAAAGTTCTGAGTGGAAAGAAGAAGACAGATGGGAACCGGGGCAATGCAATTAATTCCTTTATCCGTAGAACGGGCGTGCTTACCTATACTTAGCGTCCGTAAAACCGACGTGTGTGAAATATGCGCCGAATTAGTTCTCTTCCGCGCGGCTGTCGGCCTCGTTATTTTCCCTTATCTGTAGCTAGGAGCTGGTAGTTACTTTTGACTCGATGGCGCCAACTATTTTTCATTTCCACCGCGACGTCTTGCTCTCCGTCGGCTCTTACGCCACCTTCGACCTCCTCGTTCCCGCCGCCGCTCCAACCGACACGCCTCATTTCATCCTTTGCAGTTTTCCGCTTCTCTTTCTGTCCCCGCCTTTTGCTCGTCCTCGAAAACCGCCCCGAGCCAACGATCCTCTTTATGCTCTACCCCCGATACGCGACAGAATAAATAGTGGAAAGGAATTGCCGCCCGCAGTTCCATCATCGATGCGCTTTTTTCACCCTTCGCGTTTCGACGGTCTCTTTTCGCCGAATCTTCGATACTCCGCGGAGAAAACGACACGGTTTGTCAACGTGTTCGTCGCTATTGATTAACGCTTGGCGCCCGACCCGACGCGACGCGACGCGATGTGTTTATAGTGGTATATTGTTTCCATTCATTTCCGAACCTTTCCAGTCTCCTATACGTTCGATGGAACGAAACGGGAGGGTGACAAGTTTTCGAGCTTGGAGAAGAATGAAAGGAATATTGGCTGAACGATGATTTTCAGTTTTAACGCCACGTTTACGAACCACGTTCATTTTAACTCTCTATGGACCAATTTTTCTTCTTCTATGAACGACTCACAAGGGATTGACATTGATGTATCAGGTTGATGGTGCAACCAACCGTCATCGATATTGTTATTAGTAGACTGCGGATCTTTATGCAAAATAAAATCTTCGCGAACGTGCCTACAAAAATTTAACCTAAATAGGAATTTAGTTTATCCTGCAAATATTATAACATGAACTTTACTTTTGATCTTTTTTATATTCTTGCATATTGTTTGCATTTCGTAGGTTTTTGGACATTCAAATTTCCAATAAATGCATAAACATCCGCAGTCTAGTTATTAGAATCATATAATTAAGACGTATACCTCATCTTGTAAACAAAAAAAAATTATTTGATAAAATGTCGATATATTAGATATATGATATATGTCGTTAGATATCGATATATCTCGATATATTAGAGGTACACGAGGTACACGAATATACGAAAGTATATTCAATATATTCAAAATATTATTATTAAAAAGAAATATAATTTATTTTCTAATATATTACATACTCATAAAGCTTAATCGATTATATAATTACCATCGTCGAATATCATCTGTCCCTATTTATCAGATAAATTAACATTAAACTTACCGACATTTCTCTATAGTTATTTCTACTGTGATCGATCAAATTACTGGTCTTAAAGACTCTTTCTTCAATTGCATACCTCAATATTTCACATGGTGCTAAATTCAATAATATATGAAATAGTTGTATATAATTTTTGTATCGTATGTAAGAACTCTACTATACAAAAGTTTGAAAATGGTCATTTGAGCTGTTGTGGTGGGTTTAGTGTTAAAAATGTCTACCTACAAGAGGTTTCCCAGAAAGTATGATTATTTTTTACATTAACCGGAAGTTATTGACGAATCAATCCAATATTTTTCGCCAATCACTTACATGTCAACTTTTATTCACAAAGAAAAACAAGCATACAGTTAACTTTTATTCGTCGAGAAAGACAAGCATATATCAAAATCCACTTTTGTTCAAACCTCCTTAAGTAGGATGTTATTTGTTTGCAGAAATTTGGCCCGGGTTTTTTTACGTATCTTCCTTTATTTTCGTTTAGATAATGTCATACAATTTCCTTTTTTGTAATAGCCAGTCGAATACACAGCGTGGAAATGCGTCAACGCGAAAGAGATTTAATATGCAGCATTCGATATCGAAGTTTCACGAGGCTGGCCCTTGTTTGGTTAGTCGTTGAGCCAAGAGAGTCAATCAACGATTTAAAGACTTTAAAGTATAGATTTCCTCTAACGAACCGACGCGACCAGATTCAGGCCACTCGCCAACTTTACACTCGGACAATTTTTGAGAGAAGATTTTAGAACACCGGCTGAGTCGAACAAGTTAATCCTACGTGCAATCAGGAATCGTGATTCCATACTTAATCCTTGGCACGTTGGTCGTCGCGTCACCCAGAAATTACAGGACTTTTCGTTAAGGGCCTAACCAAATTAATTCCAATGGTGAGACAATAATGAAAATAAATCTGGATAGGATTCGTGAATTTGGCAACATTAAAAAATATAAATACTACGATAGATATTGAATTATCTAATGTTCGATAGTCTCGAGACAAAATTTTAATTTTGTAGGAATTTTCAGGAATTTCAGCTTAGCAGCCAACGTGTTAAACCTCTAGGGGCCAGTGTAACTTTTAGGTCTTATGCTAATATAATAATTGTAGTTTTACTTTTAGTAAAATTTTAGTAATTTTATGTAATAATTACTTTTAGTAATTTTAGTTTTCAGTTATATAATGTCTCTGATAGGTTACTGTCCACAATTAGGCATTTCTCAACAAATCTACAAATCAACATAAGATCATAATCAACATAAAGAAACGTCGATATTCACAGCAAAGTGTTATGCAATAAATAGAGCATTAGATGTAATAAATTCGCACCGTGGAACCAACTGGTACATTCTAACAGATTCTCAAAGCGTAATTAAATCTCTGCAAACACCGGTATTTAATTTTGGGATCTAACAAATATCTTATCGAAATTACAATGAAAAATGAAAATTTTGTAATCAAATGATAAAAAATTCATTAAATTCATTTGGATTCCTGCCCATATCGGTATTGTAGGGAATGAAAGGGTAGATTCACTGGCGAAGGAAGCCACAAGTCAAGAACCCACACCGGATATCAAAATTCCATTCAAAGTACAGCTAAATTTAAGTTTCAGGCAACAATGTCAACAAATACATCGTGCAAACAACGAGGATTAATTAAAGGTGAAAATTATTTTCGACACTATTATAAAAATGTGTCCAAACCATGGTACATTGGTCGCAAACTCTCTAGAGACTTTATAACATTCGTTAATAGGATTCACTCCAATCACTTTATACTTTATACTTTATTTATTTAAGGTGCGAGCGATCTTCAGTCACTCATCGCACTACTATGTAGTACAAAATTATACATATTCTTTGGGTTAACATATAAATACATTTTTCTTTTACACTTTCTTACTTAAGTTTATCCGTATTTGTCTTTCATATCTATGAGAAAGAAGAAACACTTATGCTAATTAACCTAATTTTACATCTACTTAACTCTACGTTTTTCCTTACACTTTCTATTAGGTTGTCCCAAAAGTTTCTTCCGTGACTTGCATTCAGTTATTTTGTGTGGCAGTGTTTATACAATTAGACAACCTAATTTCTTAGATGTTAATGTCGTAATTGTAATAGAGCAAAATGAATTGTACGCGATTCAATAATGTAACGTTATACATAAAATGTTGTGTATGCATTACTATTTAAGGAAGTGGAAGACACTTTTAGGACAACCTAATACTTCCACTATTAAGATACTGTTCACCGCTAAAGTCTTGTCGAATTCTTATTTAGTCTTTGTGTTTCTTAATAACTAATGTACTTTCATTCTGACTGTCTTTTCTCTATTGCTGTGTCTTGCTGCTGCAAGGCCTCTCTTTAATACTGATACAATCTTCTTTTTTTTTATTATTATAAGGATAGAAGAAATAGAGTTTACTACTTTTCTCTCTCCCACTCACTTCCTTCTTTCTTTCTCTCTCTTTTTTGTTTAACTACAAACTACTTAAAAACTATTATAACTTTTCCTGTCGGAATTGCATTTTCTCATCTAAAAGAAAGACCTTATTTTTCTATGGTTTACTTTAGAATTATTGCTTTTATCTATGATTAATCGCTCCAATCACTATAATTTAAACGCCTCTTTAGCCAGAGTTAAGTTTATCACAAACGACGAATGTGATTGCGGAGCAGAGTCTCAAAGATTTGAAGCATACTGTTTGGCAGTGCCCAGAATACAAT
The DNA here is from genome assembly GCF_026225885.1 of Hylaeus anthracinus. NCBI lineage: Eukaryota > Metazoa > Arthropoda > Insecta > Hymenoptera > Colletidae > Hylaeus > Hylaeus anthracinus. The sequence continues at coordinate 786,551 of NW_026533254.1, forward strand.
GATCAGCGTAAAGTTTTGTTCCATATGCTCCTCAGTAACGAATATCGTCCTCCGTATCGTATCAGCACGTTTTTGAGTGATTCGGATATTAAAGAGTTACAAATTATTTATAGTATTCTCAAAGACTATAATATAAGAATTTGATGTAACTAAATTGTATTTATCACAACTATTGTATACTGTATAAGCCATTTATGGTTTCAGGCAATAAAATAAATAAATAGATAATCGATAGCATAACAAACGGTCGATAACGTCAGATTTTACCATAAAGACAACGGCAATCCATGGTACGCTGGACTTTGTCTTTTCAGAGATTTTTTAGTCGTTAATAGATGTCGAGCGAACCACTATAATTTAAATGAGTCATTGGCAAGGGTTACCTTTATAACTAACAGTGCTTGTCAATATGGAGCAGAAATCCAAGACCTGAATCATATTATATGGCAGTGCCCAGACTACGAAAACGAACGTAAGACGTTAGAAACAAATCTGCTTAAAAGCAAGTACTGTTTCCCTCTTTGCATTAGTTCCTTTCTGTTTAAACCTAATATAAAAAGTCTGAAAATGATTTACAACTTTTACAACACACACACACACACACACACACACACACACACACACACACACACA
>NW_026533254.1:787193-803205 GCF_026225885.1 Hylaeus anthracinus
ACACACACACACACACACACACACACACACACACACACACACACACACACACACACACACATATATATATATATATATATATATATATAACACTGTACTTACTATATAAAGCATTTGATTTAAGGTAGTTGTAAATAAATAGATGACATGAAGTAAAATCAAGTTATACTCTAAGTCGTATTGTAAAATAACCGTGTATGTACTATACAATTTGTAATGTATGTGCTATATAAACCTTGTATGATTTAAAGCAATAAATAAATAAATAAATGGTCGATAACAAGTGAAACATGCGACATGCAAATTGTCTACAGAAAAGAAATTGGTCCATAGAGGGTTAATAATGAAACGTAAAGAAAAGAATTAATAACTAATCTGTCTTGAACGATATGATTGATGCGTAGTACCAGCTGACGATGTTGAAATATCGATACAATGCGATGAAAGAGATAAATTGAGATAGAAATAGAGTGGGAGGGAGTATGGCGGGAGTAAACCAGAAAAAACGGTTGGGATTTCTTTCGGGAAAAGATGGAAGGATGAACACGCAGCTGTACGGCCTTGGAGGCATGTCAATCAATCCGGGAGAATCGATAAGCAATATCGCGGTCCGGTGATTGACCCGCAGCCACCGCGGTCGTCGAAATTGCACGCTCACCGTTTCCCTCCTTCTTTTATGATATTACTCGTAATACAAAGACGCATGCGATACCGCGATCAGCATCGCTTTTAATAAGTTGCGACTTCGTTTTCCGCTCTCTTTTTTTATGTTCCTTTTTGAAAACACCCGAAACGTGATACTCGTAAACAGGGTTTGTACACAAATAGATAATAAAATAAGGTATGTTCAACAAAATTGTTGTTAACATTAGGTTGACGAAGATTTTTTATTAGATATCCGTTACTGAACTAATGCTTTAAGAGGTGAAAGCTCGAACAAAAATTAATTTGGATATGCTTGGTATGCTTGTCTTTTTACGTAGGTAAAATTCATCGTTTTAATATTTTTATATACATAATATATTATATATGTATATTCTATATACTTATAAATATTGACTGTTTCTATGGTTATTACTAAACTGCAAGTTTAGTGCATTTATGGAATAATGTAATATAGCAAATAGATGCTAAACATAATCAAAAAGGTATGTATAATATATTCAGCATACGTTATGTATATTTTTGGTATATTTTTTACATTGTACGTCATAAATGCATAAAATCCGCAGTCTGATTATTTTTCTAGAGAAAATGATAATAATAATAATATATTACAAGATTATCAATAAGAAAATATTAAGGTTGGTTGTTTGCTTGTAAAAGTAAGCAGTTATGTCGATTGATTCGCTTCAACATTTTCTCGCTATCGATAAAAAGACACATAATCTATCTAGTATTGTGTTTTCTTTTATGTACGGGCAATATAAATTGATAAAGTATCGTGTTTGCTTGTATAAAGAAACTCCGAGCATGGTTGGCTTCCTCTTCTATAAAGATTTAGAGCGCAATGCTTTTACTTCGATATAAAAACTTCGGAAAGAAGTCTCGTTTTGCTCGATAGATTCGATCAATTTCTTCTTGCATGTACACGCAGAATATCGTGTACGGTTCATTATACGTACGTTACGTATCCGACGTCGTTCATTTAGAAGCCATTCAATATCCAAAAAATATCAGTACTTTTTAAAACAGTTTGAAGTTTCTTAAAACAGTGTAAACAACTTGAAATCTTGATTTTGCTCCATCAAGATGAAAGGTTCTCGTTTATTTCGGTTATACAGTTAACGCTAGGTTTACGGAACACGGTCATTTAGACCAATTCCAAATTTCACAAGGTTTTACACAAACTGTTTGTATTTTTCGCCAACCACGAAAAAATGAAAATAATAGTAATATTGAAAATATACAAAAAATATACATAACACGTATATGATGAATATATTTTACAATCTATAATATGAGGTGACCAAGTGGTAATGAATTAAAAATAAAAAGAATGAAACAACGTCAATAAATAATAAAATGAAGACTATTATCAACTGTAATGATTTTCTATTCACGAGAGAGTTATTTTCACACTTCCGTACACTTTATACCCACACAAGGTTTTGTTCAACTTTAAAGATTCTCAGTTTTCTTCGACACAAACAAAATTTAAAAGTACACGTGTAATATCGTGTGAAGAATAGGTTACAATTACGAACAATTCGAACAAAATTAGCATCAAGCCTATTACTCCATGAAAGAAAATTTCTACAAAGAGATTTGTGTGCAAGCCAAGACTTAGAACCAGCATTGTAAAAGTGCTGAAGAAACTATGTATTCCTGTTTGTTTCATTTATATAATTAATATAATATGGCCGTAATATACATTATATCCATGAACATGTCCATTCATTACTTTCATTATATGGATTGTATGGTATCAACAATGCCTGTGATTAATTTTATAATATGTCTTCTAGGTTTAGAATACATACTACTATTCCTGTTTGTTTCATTTATATGTATAATTAATTTAATATGGTCGTAATATACATTCTGTCTCAATTTTACGACATTGCTGTAGACCAACATTTACGAACACTATCAAAGGTCATGTTGACGGTACGCTACCGGTCATTAATTTCAGTACACAATCGCACCTATAATTTTACCCAAAAAAAAACGAACGTATTAATTATTTCTGTACGTAAATGAATCCAACTACTATTACAAGAATTAGAAATTATTAGATTATGTCACTTATTAAACTGTACACTTTACATTAATAAATGAAATGTTATTTATTTGAAAATATTATTAACACAAGAAGGACTCGTCTTTATTATATTAACACGACACGTCTGACAAGGAGCAGCTAATCAATGATATTAAAAAACAAACTAACAACGCTTATTATAAACAATCTGAAATATACAATTATCAAATCGATCATACCGAGTATGAAACGATATTAAATTTTCACATATTTCAATAGAAATTATTAATTAAATCTACGAAACGCACGAAAATTGTAACGGTGCTATAGTTATGCACCGTAGTGTATGCGCCTTTAGTATTAGCTGCGTCATGAAGCATAATCTCTGCATCAAACCTGAATTGCTTAATGAAGCTAAATCTGTACAAGTTGAATGCCCCGAAATTTCGCCGTTGGGACCGACGCGAGCCTACGCGACGTCCTCGGAGTATCTCCGCCCCTATTCTCAGGAACGCCTCGACTTGCTAATTACTGTTCGATCAGAGATCGTTTAGACTAATCACCGTGATTAACTGGGCCAAGGAATGTGGCATGGAAGCAACGGAGGTCGAGTGCCGCCCCTCCTTTGTCGATAGTTACCCTTAATAACCGCTCGATTTACAAAGGCTCGAATCGTCCGGATTCTATCGATGCGGAAAGCACGACTGCAATTCTGAACCATTATCCAGCATCTGGACACAGATGCAGCCGAGGCTGTTTACACTCTACTTGGATGATACGATGATGCTGTGGCAGTTACCCCGATAACGTCGCGCGCTGAGTAACCGTAATATTCGACAAAATTGGCAATTATCCGAATAATTAAGGTACTCGCTTACTTATAGCTGGACTGTGGATCCTTATGCAAAATAAAATCTTTGCAAAGGTGCCTGCAAACATTTAACCTAAGTAGGGATTTACTTTACTCTGGGAATATTATAATACAAATTTTACTTTTAATATTCTTTTACTTTATTGCATATTGTGTTCGTTTTGTAGTTTCTTGTACATGCAAATTTCCTAGAAATGCGTAAAAATTCGCAGTCTAGTTATAACACGCAAATGATTTTCAAATTACAGTAAAGACTGATAAAGAGAATATTCATTTTTCTCGCTTAAAAGAAGCAAAAAAGCTTTTGTGCGACCAATAGTCGTAGCAATCGAAGTTGTAACGTACATACATCAATGGTGATTTAAACTACATATATCCACTAGGGATGGCACTGTTTGTGATTTTTTACTGTGATCACACAATCACGATATCAGGTAAACTGGATTTGGTGGTACTCCTTGTATACAGGGTGTCTTCTAACATGACAGCCTCAAATAACACGGAAGGTATTCGTTGTACGACAAAATCTTTCAAACAAAACAGACTAGAGGGACATACAGTACTCTAATCTGTTTCTTATTACCTTACTTTTTTATTGAGACATTAGAGTCACCTTTAGTTTCTTAAATGGAATGTTTAATATCTTTTTTCTTTATTACATAAAATGGAACTTCTAATAAAGTATTCTATAAATATCTCTACTGAGATATTTATAAAAGAAGTTTTATTTCAAGTGATGTACATACCATGCACCTTTCTTTTGAAACATTTTGTCGTACATCGAATACCCTACGAGTAATTCGAGGTTGTCATGTTAGAAGACTCGCCCTGTATGTACACAGTCGTCGATTCCAGTGGTCGAATTGTTTGTTTCAAATTCAAGCAATATTTACATATACATTAAAAGTGTGTTAACTACAGTCGAGCATGCTCGACGCGTTGTTCGGTGATCACCGTTACTTCCGGCTAGTCGATGAAAGCGCGAAGCGATATCGTGCCACACCCATGGACTCATGGACGAAACATACCCGTCGCGACAGGTATGTGAACTTGGCACGCGACTTTTCAAAAATTAATTTTTTTTTTTATAGAAAACGATAGTATTTCGTTTGTACATCATTGTACCTCGACCAATTAATAATTAAAAAAAATTCAAAAAATGGTCAGCACCCGACATCGAGATTTTTGAAATCGGTTTTTCCCGATTCTTTAGAATCGTTTGTACCAGTTTGTACCTCAATAGTTTAAATTTTATAATTCGACCGTATCAACAATTGCTTGTAAAATTTAAACTATTGAGGTACAAACTGGTACAAACGATTCTAAAGAATCGGGAAAAACCGATTTCAAAAATCACGATGTCGGGTGCTGACCATCTTTTGAATTTTTTTTAATTATTAATTGGTCGAGGTACAAACGAAACTATTGGAGGTACAATCAGGTACAAACGAAATACTATCGTTTTTTATAAAAAAAAAATTAATTTTTGAAAAGTCGGGTGCCAAGTTCACATAGCTCGTCGCGACGGTTAACAGTCATTGCTGCTCATGATCGCACTGCGATTAATTGCAAATCTGACGATTACACGCTGCGACATTATAATCATCGGACACGAGCATATCGACAATTTTCACGCTAATTTCGTTCTAATGGTTCGTAATTGTAACCTGTTCTTCATACAATACTATGTTCTTTTAATTTCGTTTATGTCAATGAAAATTGAGAATCTTTAAAGCTGAACAAAACCTTGTGTGCATGTAAAACGTACGGAAGTGCGAAAATAACTCTTCTGTGAATAGAAATTTGTTACAGTTGATATACTCTTTACTTTATTATTTATTGACTTTGTATAAACTATTCACTTTATTACTTTTTGACTTTGTTTTATTCATTTCGTAAATTAATAATCACTATCTTTTTTGTATAATATCAACTGTAATCTAATAACGGAGCAAGAAATCATTTAATTATGAAATTAATATTTCGTACAATTTTACTGTATATATCTCGGCATTCGATAATGCTGGATATTGGAATATCGAATTTTTTTAGGAAAAGAGGAGTGTTTTGTTGATAATAAAATTGTTCGAGAGAATTCCAAATATATTAATCATTAAGAGTCAATAGAGAGCAGAAGTTTAATAAAGTCTTAAGTACAAATATAACTTAATCACTCGATTAACTTATATATTTGCCGAAATATACACTGGTTTGCCTTAGTAGATGTCTTTGACGAACATCAGTCAAGACCCGAATTAGAATTAATCGTTAAAATGACAAAGTACATAAGATATTGAAAGAAGAAAAAATATATTATCTCTGAAAAGATTAAAGTAGCGTAGTTGAAAGAATGCACGAGGTTCTTGGGCTGAGAGATTGTGTCGCGAGCTAAGAAAGGAGGTGCATTCGCTGAGCGATTCCTGGTATCGACGTCTCTGCATTGCGGTAGGAAGTGTATACACCCGGGTCCATTATCCCTATAGCTGCGACAAAAGACTGCGCGATAAATGATATTATTATTTGCTAGTTATAGACGTTGTTTAAACATAGTACACCGTCTGGTTTACTGAACAGGTGTTCGTTTCATATATTTTCCATATAAAGTGAATCGCGAGAAATAACACACTCGAATATCACTGTTACGATGGAAGATAGAATAAAATGTCAAATAGATTTTTCCTTTGGCGCTATCATTATTATTTAAAGGTTATTTAAAGGTCGTTGATGTTGTTTTAACACGTTGACTGCAAGACTAATAGCCTGGTGAATAATAATAATAATTAAAGTGCGGATTTTTATGCATTTATAGGAAATTTAAATGTGTAAGAAACTACAAAATGCACACATTATGACATAATATAAAAAAATATTGAAAGTAGAGTTTATATTACATTATTTACAGAGTAAAATGAATTCCTATTTAGGTACAATTTTCGTGGGTACGTTTGCTAAGATTTTATTTTGCATAAAGATCCGCAGTCTAATAATAATAGTAATAATAATAGTTTGCTGAAAAATAGTGAAAATTCCCCACAGGCTAAAATGTTGTTTCTATTCAATTCGAAATGATGTAATCTAATGTTTGTGGTGGGATTTATTTGCGTGATCACTTCGGAATTGATCAATGCTCTATAAATTAATTTTCTTCTCTCTCTCTTTCAGAATGAATTTATTTATTCTGAAAGTGAAAATCTTTGTCAACGTGTTAAATTATACCATACATGTATGGACTTATTTGTAACTTCGTAGCATATTTGTGGGTGGCAAGGTGAATTCAAGGTTATGGTATCTCATAATTTTGAAGTGACATTATAGATTGAGGTATTTACGATGAAGTGATAACAAATTTAAAGTGTATGTAATTTCAACTAAATTCTCAAAATGAGAAATTTTGGTTCTAATAATCAATTGACTTATTTGATTAGAGTAACTTCGTTCAAAATAAAATCAAGTAAAAATGAAAAATAAAGGAACATCAATCTATTTGTGAAACAATAAACATAAAAGGCAATATTTCATAATTTTAATTTTTGTTTTCATGGACTTTTTCTCACTTGTTTCTTCTTGTATTTATACACAGTATCGCGAATTATAAAAATTCTGCGAATACTATGCTTATTACTATACTTATGTTCTATTACTATACTATACTTATTCTCTCATTAACTATAATAAAAATCATTCACTAATAAAATCGTTTATTAACTATAATAAAAAGAGGAAAACAGGGCTCATTATTAGTTAGACTAAAGGTGTCATCAATAGGGCTGCGATTATTCAAGTGACGCTGATTTGTATCTTTTTCACAAACAATGAATATTTATACACTAAATACCTAAATACTCAACACAGCTGCGTATATTTTCATTACACCTTTCACTGTCAACTAGTAGATATTTCGTAGTTCAAATTAATTGCAATTACTCAAAAGAATTATTGCAAAAAAACACAGAGTTTTCAAATTTTTACTATATATTTATTCAGCCTTTAACTGAAACTTTGAATTTTTTAAAGCAAAAATATAATGTGGTTCACGAGATTTATCGCTCGTATGTAAAAAAAAGGTAGGTGAACAGCGTTCGTGATCCCGGCAGACTGGCTAATCTAAAACAAAAATAAACAAATTGCATGTTAATCTGTCGATAGATGGCTATCGCCGGAACTAGGATTTTTGAAAAATATTGAACCGCTTTCCTTTTTTCATAAATAAGTAGTCGTAAAAGATCATGAAATTTTGGGTCTTAATATTTAAAAACATAGAAAAAATTGCATTTTCAAGATTTTAAAAGATCCTAGTTCCGGCGATAGCCATCCATCTACAGATTAATATACAATTTGTTTTTTTTATTTCGGAGTAGCCAGTCTACCGGAATCATGTACGCCGTTCACCTACTTTTTTTTTTACGGGTACGATCCGAGCGATAAATCTCGCGATCCATATTATATTTTTACTTAATAAAATTCAAAGTTACAGGTAAAGGCTGAATAGGTATATAGTAAAAGAATTGGAAACTTTGTGTTTTTTCATATCGCTATAAATAATTCCGAAAAAAAACATTTAAAAAACGGCCGTCACACGGGATGACCCCCTTAAGGAGGTATCCTGAATTAGGACGTCCAAAAAAAGCTGTTTTTCTGGAATTTTTTTAGGATGGAAAAAATTAATTAATTCTATCGAACTTTTTATTCTATTATCATACATATTTGAGTATTCTGCATACATTTTTTTCAAGAAATATTCAAATTGAGTCGATTGCGACGCACATTTGTAGACAACCTCACAATTAAAACCTCCTATCGGCGGGGAAGATGCAGGTCGTAGTTTTGGTTTGACACAAAAAAACCGAAAGAAATTTTCACTTTCACACATTTTTCTTCTATGTGAAGTAAGAAAATTAATACAAAAAAAAATGTTAAACAACTTTTTTTACAAGTTAAAGTGATTTTTTTCACCCAATGAACTCGTTCTTTTTTTCAAACTTGCAGTAATTTCACATATCACCATTTTTGCCGATTTTTCTTAGTTCACATAGAACAAAAATGTATGAAAATGAAAATTTCTTTTGATTTTTTTGTGTCAAACCAAAATTACGACCTGCATCATCGGCACCTGCCGATGGGAGGTTTTAATTGTCACGTGCCCAACAAATGTGCGTCACAGTCGACTCAATTTGAATATTTCTTGTTGAAAAAATTTATGCAGACTACTCAAATATGTATGAAAACAGGATAAACAGTTCGATAGAATTAATTTTTTTTTTCCATCCTAAAAAAATTCACGAGAAACCGCTTTTTTGGACGTCCTAATTCAGGATACTCCCTTAAAGGTAAATAGAGTATACTATAAATGTTATTATGTCGAGGGGGGTTGTGCGTTGAAAACGTTCCAGGACGCATTGCCTCGTCTAATCAGGTGTTCCGTGTCTCGCGGTAAAACAATTAGTCTCCCTAGAGAGCCAGAATCGTATCGACTCTTCTTCGCGCGACTCTTCGCTGCGTCTGTATTCATTTGTTCGCTGTCGTTGCACCGATCCGGATGGTAGATACGCGAGTACCGTGGTCTGCGCACATACGCACGATCTACATTGACGAAGTACCCCATCGCATGCCTGATGACATGCCCATGACACGCCTGACCTACGCCGTAGGCATCAGCGCAATATTCCCCACTCCTGCGGTTGTTTCCCATCCGTCACATTTCACTGTGACGTCAATTGATCCGCACTTGTGCTCGCCGTTGGCTCGCGAGACACGACGAACGCTCACGTGCATTTAGAGAGCCAAGTGGCCCATCTCTGTTAGAAATTACCTGACTCAAGCGTTGCTATTTCGTACCCATGACTTCATAGAAGTACTATCGCTTCGTTTGCGTTACATATTTTGGAAAGTTCCAATCGAATCGTCGAGCGATTAATGAGACAACGATTTTTTGCGATGAAACTGTCAAACGTCAACTTCGTGAAGTTGGCACCCACAAATGCAAATTTGGATCAAAATCAAATTGCATTCGTTTGTCCACGATTTATCCACGTTTGTACAATAGAAATTATCATTTGTCCATCCCCACAAAAAAATTATTAAATAAATTTTTTTTTATCAGCACGCCCATGCAAATCTTTTTTAGATTTTTCAATGAAGTTTGATTGTACGCGACTTGTCCACGTTTGTTTAACCACTATTTTCATTTGTTCATCCTTCAGAAAGAAGTTATACCACAAACTAGTCATTAGACCTTTTTTAGTGTTTTCTTAAAAAATGTGTCACTCCACATTTTGTCCACTAATGTTTTTCAGTTGTCCAACAAGTATTATCATTTGTCCATCCTTCAGAAAAAAGATACACTTCAATTACAGAGAAGTTGCAACGATGCGGTCAGTCGCGTACAGTCGTTGTCAGTTTTGTAGTTATTTATTTACATATGGACACTACCACTAGTATTTTTCGTTTGTCCAACAAGTATTTTCGTTTATCCACCCCTCGGAAAAAAGTTACACTTCAATTACAGAGAAGCTGCAGCGGTGCGTTCAGTTGCGTACAGTGTTTGTCAGTTTCGTAGTTATTTATATACATCTGGACACTACCACTAGTATTTTTCGTTTGTCCAACAAGTATTTTCATTTGTCCAACCGATATTTTCGTTTATCCACCCCTCAGAAAAGAGTTATACCACAAACAAGCCATTTGACGTCAACACACGTATATAGACCTTATTTAGTGTTTCTACATTTTGTCCACTAATGTTTTTTGTTTGTCTAATAAGTATTTTCGTTTGTCCACCCCTGAAAAAAAAGATATACTTCAATTAAAAAGAAGTTGAAGCGTTGCGCTCATATTAAATTTTTGAAATTAATATTATTAGCATGTTACATAAAAGCGGGGAAACGTGTATAATTAAAATATAAATGAAATGTTGCAATATACATTGCACAAACAATGTCTGCATTTTACTTGTTAATTTCGATCCAACGGTATATACCACATACATATTCACATTAATAATTATTAAATCGATGAACATGATACGTAAGTGTAAGTAGCGATACTACATTTTCCTAATCTATGCATAACCTTTTCCTAAGGGTTACACAAACGAAAAATTTGATTGGAAAAACGAATAACGTTAATGGTTTTGCGCAGACATAAATAATTAGCTAAAAAATTGACAAAACGGGGACAAATGACCCCTAACTGAGCGCATCGCTGCAACTTCTCTTTAATTGAAGTGTATCTTTTTTCTGAGGGGTGGACTAGCGAAAATACTTGGTGGACAAATGAAAAACATTAGTGGACAAAATGTGAAGAGACACATGCTTTAAGAAAACACTAAAAAAAGGTCTACATAGCTGTGTTTACATCGAATGGCTTGTTTGTGGTATAATTTTTCTCTGAAGGGTGGACAAATGAATATTGTGGTTGAACAAACGTGGACAAACGAATGCAATTTGATTTTTATGAAAATTTGCATTTAGGTGTGCCAACTTCACGAAGCTTCGTTTGCGTTATATGCTTTGAAAAGTTCCAATCGAATCGTCGAGCGTTTAACTTCACTTCTTGAAAGATCTTAAATTTAAGTGTCAAAGCACTTGGTATAGTCATAATTTTTTATATTTATAATGACACTCCTGAATAATAAAGATTAACACCATTAAACGATCAAATTTTTCTGGCCATTGAATAATAAATAATTTATATCAGAGGCCATTTTTTATCGCATTTCTCAACTTTTTTTTATATGGATTTATTTTTCGTCGCATCTACTGCTTGGTAATTAGCGACGGATTCAATTGGGATTCTGTTTAATTAACATGTTTTATGGGGTTAGTCGATTTGAGCGATGAACGTCTCATATAAAGACGGTAATATAAATGCTTTAAGTTGTTATGAACTTCTATCATGGCGTAAAAGTAATATCGCTTCGTTTACGTTACATGCTTTTGAAAATTTCAATCGAATCGTCAAGGGTTTGGCGACATAACGATTTTTTGCGGTGAAACTGTCAAACATCCTAGTGTGTGAGATCAAGACACATGCTGAGATGGTAATATGAATGCTTTAAGTTGTTATGAACTCTTGTCATAGCGGGTAACGAGTTGAAATTACAATCTTAGAGCAAATTGTATTATACAAGTGGGATGCAAACGCAAACTTGAAATTAGATCGACGCGGTGAGAACAATCGCAACGTGTAAATTATTATATAACCAAAGACGCTCTAAATGTAGAGTGAATATCAGTAATGTTCAAAATTTATAAACGGAAGAGCGGCGTTTGAGGAATTTCTGCAATTACCAAAACGAATATTTGGTCCGAGCCTGAGCATTTCGTGTAATCAAAATTTCTCAAATTTCTACTCAATTAGTTTCTACTAGTGACTCTAGTAGTATGTTCAGCGTAGCTTAGACGATTATTTCTTTCCAATCACAATAATTTTCATACAAAAAATTGAAACACTTTAGCTTTCTCATCTGTTCTTGCCAAATAAGCGATACTAAACAGAAATGGAAAACGCTTGTACGTAAAATGAATAAATTTTCTCCACACTCATTCGTCTTCTCAAAGCCTCAACTTCGAAATAAAGAGAAGGTAGGTCAAAAAATTGAACGAGTTGGGAAAACAAGAAATAAAAGTTCCTCACCTGGTATGACAATATTATATGTATAATATAAATATAATATAAATTCTTATATATTGATATCAAATTCTTTCGAGGTAAATAATTCTAAATAAACAACAATTGTTTAAGAGTATTTGACAATGATAACAATTATCTATTGAATAGTAGAAATTCCGCCCTTCAATTTCAATTTTGTTAGAATCGAATCTGACGATTCCACGCCGAATTACATTTCGAACTCACAAAAATTGTTTATAATAAAACAATTGTTTAAGAGTATCTAACAATGATAACAAGTATCTATTGGTCAGTAGAAATTCCGCCCTTCAATTTGAATTTTATTAGAATCGAATCTGATGATTCTACACCGAGTTATGAAACTTCAAAGTTTCCTATGTAATAGATAATTATGAATGAATGACAGATCCACGACCTACATTAGCACCCGGAAGTCCGTGCGCGTGACGTAGTATTGTAGTAAAAATCGTAAACAAGTAGTATTTCTTAGAAGAAAATGACAACAATCACCTGTACATAGTTTGTCTTTAATATTTTACATGTTCCATTCGAACGATTTTTATGAAATTTTGTATACATGGGTTTTTGGGATCGCTGATTCTAAATGTGAACTCAGCATTTATAAATTCAAAATGGCGGATCCTGTATAGCGATCCGAAATGCGAAAAATGATTCGATTTCAATGAATCTTGGTATATAGGGGTTTTGGAGGTCGCTGATTCTAAATCTGAACTCAAAATTTATGAATTCAAAATGGCAGATCCAGTATGGCAGACCAAAATATGGACAGTACTATAAAATATAATAGATACATATTTTTGTTAAAAAGGTGATCAACGATTTCTTGTTCTGTATGATTTAATATAATCCATGTATGTACGTATGTATGTATGTAAAGTGAGAACATTGTCTCAAACGTTGTGTTTATAGATTTTGCCTGTTTCTGTTTCTTTTTGTATTTTAACCGAACTTGGCCGAGTGCTCACCTTTCTCATTAGTTTACCTGAGTCTGTCTGTATAGCTTCAGAGAATCGAACGCACGTTGTTTCTATAGCAACGTTTTGAATATATCGCCTACATTGCGTATTGTATAATTCGCTGTATAAATAAACTCTGTTTCATAATTTTAAATAAAAAATATGTATTTCGAAATATTTAGCAGAAAAATGCTAAATATAAAATGACCCTATTAATGAATTCTATCTCGTTCAATCTAAAAGTTTGTGTAAGATAAACGTTTGAAGGAATCCTTTTTAAAGTAATCGAATTCATCGCGATCGTTATCCTTGTTTTCCACGACGGCTTCGTTATTCTCCGATGCCGAATAAGGAGTTTCAGCTCTTCGCTAGCAAAATCGAATTTCACGTTCATCTCGTGAGTGTGTCGTGTGCTAAAGTTCTGCAGAGTCGCTTGGTGGTGTCGCCTTTATTCCCGATATTAGACAAGATCCAATTTACCGCGAGTTTGGAAGGTGTGCTAACTATCAATGTAGTACAATATTGACCCAATTGTATCGGTGAAAGCAACCAACCTACTGTAAATTCGATGGATCCTGTTATTTGCTGCCGGAAACGTTACTCGGAAATTCTAAATTATTAACAAGAAAACATGTCGCTATAAAGTAATAGCTTAAGAGGAGCCGACCGTCGCCAGCCGAAATATATGCTCTTAGCGATCAAGCTTTATATACTTCCAGCAACGTATCTTCCTAGAATCATTTCTTGAAGAAAACTAACGATAATACTATGCAAAGTAGGCAGAATATACTGCTGACACAGCACGAGAAGTCTCCCTTCGAGACGTTTGCTGATAAACGAAAAATTGTAGTTTATTTTAAAACATAATATTGGGTATTCGAAAAAGTTCGTGACGTTTCTTAATTACTTGCACGATTTCATCGCATCGTTCTGTAATTGGTCGACCACAGCGTAATGCATCTTTAACATCAAAATTTTGTAGAGCATTTTGGGTGTAAATCGAACAATAAAACGCCACGAACATTTCGAATACCAATTAGATAAAATTCGTAGTCGGAAAAGAACCACTGTCGTTACGATATGATATAAAACAAATCAATTGGAAATTTACCTTCAAAAAATATTTTAACACTAGACTTACGGTGCGCAGTCAAAATGATCCATTCCAAATTTCACAAGATTTTAGAGATACCGTTTACATCTTTTGCCACCCACTTATGCTCCCTTTTTTTTTTATAAGAAAACTAGCATATATTCGAATTCGATTTTGTTCAAGTCTCCTAATTGAGCCGTTCATTGCACAAATCGAATCCTATGAAATAAAAAGTTGAAAAATGCAATGGAAGGGCCTCTGAAATAAATTATTTATTATTCAATGGCCAAACAAATTTTGTTGTTTAATGATGTTAATCTTTATTATTCGGGAAAGTCATTATAAATATAAAAAGTTATGACAATAACAAGTGCTTTGATAGTTAAATTTAAGATTTTTCAAAAAGTGGAGTTAATAAATTTGTGCAGTGAACGGCTCAATTAATTATGGTAAATCAACTTCGTTTACTAAAGCATTACTTCAGTAATAGGGATTTGATAAGAAGTCTCTGTAAACTTAGTGATAAAAAAACAAATATTCTGCCAATAGCACGCGATGGAAAAAGAATGCATAGTTTTTTCCTAAATTTCATTCTTTAATTTTAACAATATTGGCCTTTCGCCAGCCACTTATGCTGACTTTTATCCATCTAAAAAGACAAGCATATATCCAAATTTATTCTTGTTCAACCCTCCTGATTAATTGTAATCAAATCAACTTCATTTATTAAAGCTTACTTCGGTAATAGAAATCTGATAAGAAATTTCTGTAAACCTAGTGTTAAATTTTGTTAATAAATTTTTTAATATTGTTAATAAATTTTGTTAATAAAGTTAATAAATTAGTAATAAAAAGTTAAGTAATGTTAATATTACAATTAAGAATGAAAGTTTTGAAATCGTATTCCTTTAACTCGATCTATGTAAGAAAAAGATTGTATACTATTGGAAAATGCAAAAGAGGCATTTTTGATCATTCGCAAGAGTGAAAGATTTTTGAAACCAGCGTTGAAATCGTTTAATCGTTCATCTAATCTTGCGAATGGATTTACCCAGAGAGGAAGCGTATTCCATCGCCCACTGCAAACTCTTTCCATCCTTTCATCTTCTACTACCTCGTTTATCTTTTCATCTACTATCCGCAACTGTCGCATCTCTTTCTGGCGACCTTTGATGTATTTACCGCGAGTGAATTGTCCAAGAAGGGGAAACACTGAACACATTCCTTGATACAGTTCGAGAAAGGAATTTCATTTTAAAAAAATTAAGTAAAGAGTAAGAAAGCATGGTGTACAAATGACGCATAAGCACAGCACAGCAAAGAAATAGAAATACGTCAACGTAAAGTATAAAACATCTGTCGTTATATTGGTTATTGGGGTTAGAAAATAATCATCACTCAGTTATTCCCTTTTATAAGACACTCTTTATTTTGACCAGAGAGTTAAGAGCTGCGATGTTGCTTTTAAGAAAACTACGATCAAATTGATTATTTATTTCGACGTCAGTGGAAAAATGCAACGAAAACTATCGGTGCCTCCTTGTCTCAGAAAAAGGTCTGCTTTCTCTTCCAGGTCATAAACTAACTTCAAGAGATCTTTCCCAGTGTTGGTTTATTTTTTACTGTCGGGGTCTTACAAGGGACGGCTCAGAAGTGATATTCGCCGATTCCAATGAAATTTGCTAGAGCGATAGATCTATATCTAGAATAAGCGTAACTGTAATATTAGCCGCAGA
>NW_026533254.1:803605-848765 GCF_026225885.1 Hylaeus anthracinus
TCTGCGGCTAATATTACAGTTACGCTTATTCTAGATATAGATCTATCACTCTACCAAATTTCATTGCAATCGGTGAATATCACTTCTGACCCTTCCCTTGTTAGACTTCGAGTCGCCAAAGGCCCGAAGTATCCAACACGTTAAAAATATTTAAATATCAATTAACCCTTTGCACTCGAGGCCTTTTTTTCTGATATCTACCAGCAACTCGAGATGTTTCTTAGCATTCTATTGCCATGAATTCTAAGCTATCGAGATTTTAGAATAAGGTCACCTTTACATCCCCGACAATCATTTTATCGACACATCGAGCTCCAAAGAAATGAAACTTAAAGAAACATTAGGTATTGTAGAATTCCTCCGTGGAACCTAATGGTAACTGACAGTCACCTCTCGAGTCCAAAGGGTTAACAAACTCCGTAAGTAGAATTGGCGAGAAATGGTCAGACATGAATGAGTTGTTTTGTATCCCAGACAATATTAACCCTTTGCACTCGAGGCTTTTTTTCTGGTATCTGCCAGCAACTCGAGATGTTTCTTAGGATTCTATTGCCATGAATTCTAAGCTATCGAGATTTTAGAATAAGGTCACCTTTACCTCGCCGTCAATTATTTTATTGACACTTCGAGCTCCAAAAAAATGAAACCTAAAGAAACATTAGGTATTGTAGATTTGCTGCGTGAAACCTAATGGTGACTGACAGTCACCTCTCGAGTTCAAAGGGTTAAGAAAAATTTCACAATATTCACACGGACCGAAAACGTTTAACTATCAAATGTCCGGTAGTCTTAACCGAAAATGGAGTTTCATTTTATTTTTGTTTAAGAATAAACTTGAACTTTAACCGAGAACTATGTGATTGCAGGTCACGCTCTCCATTTCCATTCTCATCAGTCTTCATGTGTTCTTCCTGTTGGTCGTCGAGATCATTCCGCCTACGTCGCTGGTCGTGCCGCTGCTTGGAAAGTACCTGATATTCGCCATGATACTCGTTTCGATAAGGTAAGTGATCGAGACATGTTCGAAGTAAGCCAAGCAGTCGGCAGTTAGTATCAATTTCGCAAATTGTCGCACTTCGTACCGATAACGAAGTTATCGGTTGTTATACTTACTCGATTCTATACTGTTGAAGTCTATTTATTTTTTTAAATATATTCAGTTCAAGTTTCATTACTGTTGAAATATTTACTAAACAGCAACATGTGTTTTTACTACAAAAATAAATGTACTGAGAATAAATGCACAACGTTATATCTGTCACTGCAGAATAACGAAAGAGAAAGTTTTCGTTTAGGTTATTGACCTACCCTCTCAAGTGCCTGAGAGGACACTTCCTGTAGTTTACTAAAGACTAAACAGATGTGGTAAAACTGCGCTGTATACAGCTAGAAACTCTTTCTATGGTTTTCTTTGAACGTATTTTATTATTCACTTATACCTCATTTCCAATAATTACGATATCTTTTGTAGTTCAAAAGTTAGGTAAAACAGGTCCGTCAAACTTGTTAGTCTGTTACGTTGAATGAGTATTTCAACGACTTCGGAAGTGGTTTCCACCCTTCAAAGTGAATCAGAGCAGGTATAAAAAGATACATGTCTAATATTTCTCGATACTCTGCAAACCTACAAAGTTTCAAAAGGATCGGGGCGGTCACTAACCCGACTCTCCTTGTGAGCATCAGCTCTCGAGCGCAAAGGGTTACTAGCAAAGCGACTTCCTCGCGTATGACGATCAAACCGCAAAACTCGACATGGTAGACGCACCAGGTGCGGTAAATTTCAATGTGAATGTTCTACTTTCTATGCGTCCGATGCTTTCGATGATAACGCGGAACGATCCGGCTTTGATTGGCTCATATAAACTTTTAACGAGATTCAACAATCGAAGCGACTATGGAAACGCGCTATGGTCTCTGTACGGGACTTTTATTTTTGTTACTTAGGAAGTCTAGCGTCACTTTACGTGAAATTTCGGAAAATTCTAGAGAAACGGGTAGAAATGGTAGAATTATCGATCTTATTATATTATTACTTCAACCTATTATCTCAGAAGAAAATGTTTATTCATAGAAGGGAAGAATATTCCGTATCACAAAAGACTGGCAACATAATTGCACAAAATCTGAAATGATGTTCCATTTAGTGTCCGATTTCGTGTGGAATGACCCTGATAGTATGAAAGAAAAAATCATCTGTCATTTCAATGTAGAAGGCTTCATCGCAATCGGTTAATTTCTTGCCGAGTTACATAAAAAAATTGGAATTTTGCAGTAAGAATTGTTATAAACTTTAAGACATTCAAAAATTTTTCCAAATGGAAACATCATGAAATCATCTGTCATTATACATATGTGGAAGGTTTAATCGCAATCGGTTAATTCCTTGCCGAGATACATGAATGAATAGGAATTTTGCAGTAACAATTGTTATAAACAATAAAAAAGTTTATAAATTTGTGCAAATATATCCATACGGCACCTTTCGTTGCAAATATATATTATATACGTAATAATATTGCATTTACATCACATTTTATTTCGTATGAAATGTAACGTGGATATATACATATATATACACAGAGCCTTAACTCCCCCCCCCTCGGGGGTCAAAAACTGAAATAATCCAAAAAAGTGTTTTTTTTTGCACCGATCTCGGTAAATACATCATTTCCAACTTTTTTCTCCGTGGAGGAACATCAGTTTTTTACATTGACGGTATTCAATATTGACGTCCCCATCAAAAACTACCCCAAATTTAAACAGTCAGTATTTCCGTGTAGACAGTATGCGTATTAATGGTATTCAATATTGCCGTCTCACCAAACAATACCCCAAATCTATTCAGACAGTAGATTTCGGGCCTGGTGCTATTATAAATATATATAGATATATATTTTGAATATGATAATAATTAGACTGCGGATGTTTATGGAAAATCATATTTTCACACATACAGAAAAAGAATTTAAACTTAAATGAAACCTTCTCTTCTAAACGGCATAACATCTATATTATTCTTGATATTTTACATATTTCTACATTTATGCACATTCCTATAGATTTCTCCGTATCTCCATTTGTCATAAATGCATAAACATCTGCAGTCTAATAAAGCAATTTAATTTAATTTTTTACGTATCAAGTAATTTCACGATGACCTTGAATGATCTTGTATTATACTACTCTGAAATAGTCACGAGTCCGTGCATTATTCAAAGATTTAAAAAATGTGGAGTTCCATTAAAAAAAAAAATTGATAACCTTACAATGCTCCTAAAAACAATGCAGCTTTACCGTGGAAAGTTTTTTCACAAAACTATAAATAACAGAGATATTTAAGGTGGAAGAAGTTATTGCCCCACCCTGTATACACTTTGTTACCGCATTTCGGCTGCAGGAGTAGCTGGCGAGTGCGGCAGTTAGCCCGATTCGGTATCACGACTTGGGAATCGTGCCATGCTTAAATTGGATTCTACTCTCGAAGGAGTAACGTGGGTACGCCGTCGGCAAACGGAAGTCTCTTGGCGCTTCCTCCGTCTTCCTCCGGGCGCGAGCGCGGCCGTCTGGAATTTCCAATTCTGTCTACTTCCACGGAAGGAAGTCGTCATATTTAGGACGGCCCTTGTATTAAATTTGGAACACACTGGGCTGTTGTGCACCTCGCACTAAAACGCGGTTTCCGGAATGCCGATCGATGAAATTACAAATCCAACGAAACTTGAACGTCCGATATGAAAATAAATGAATTACTTGCTAGGCAAGTAATCCCCCTTCCTTTCCTCCTTTCTCGCTCTCCCTCCACAGGAACAACCACCACAGTTATTATAAATATAAAAAGTTATGACTATACCAACAGCTTTGACACTTAAATTTAAGACTTTTCAGAAAATGAAGTTAATCGATTTATGCAATGAACTTTTCACCCTCCATTCGCTCTTCCCTTACAGAACAGTCACTGCAGTTTAAAGTCACGTGTACATGTATATAAATGTCTGTTTATATCTGCGACATTGTACTGTCGCGATATAAGTCGTATAAGGATGAAGAAATGTTCTGTTACTATGCCCATCATCAGTATGCCAATATCTTTTTGATTAGAACATTTTTGATTTCTTCAAATTTTTTTCGAACGGCAGATTATTAACATTTCTAAGTCAACATATTGTTTCTGTCTGTAATGAAGCATTAAAACACGTACATTATATTAAAGTACTATTTCTTTACAGACAGTTATCTTCAAAAAACTGAGTGTGTAAACACTTTTTTGATCCACTGTATCTATCAAGGTTATTAGTGATCACTAGACTGCGGATCTTTATGCAGTTATAAGAAATTTGTATGTACAAGAATCTACAAAATGCGAACAATATACAAGATTATAAAAAAGATTGAAAGTAAAGTTCATGTTATAATATTTGCAGAATAAAAGAAATTCCTATTTAGGTCCAATTTTTGTAGGAACGTTCGCGAAGATTTTTTTTTTATATGGATTTATTTTACGCCCCATCTACTGCATGGTAATTAGCGACGAATTTGATTGGGTTTCTGGTGGTTCTATATACTACTGTAGAGTTTGGTATCCTTGAGGTAGTTGATGGTATCTTACATATGTTCCTGGGATGTTAAAGCTGTTTCTGGATTGAGATTATACTTTCTTCTTTGTTGATCGAACTTGCTACATTCGTATAGAAGGTGGTCAGTTGTGATTTCCTTATTGCACGAGTCGCAGTGGGGAGGGTACGTTTTCTTTAATACGTATTCATGTGTGATTTTTTAATGTCCAGTTCTGAATCTAGTCATTATTATTTTTTCTTTCCTGGTCATGGAGTGTTGGGATACTGCTTGGTAAAAGTCGTGCGTTATATTGTGAGTTTTTGTTCTTTTGTTGTTCCATATTTTATTCCATTCTTCTGTCGATGAGTGTTGTATTCTTGTAATCAAGTCTTGGTATGGAATTTCTATTTCATTATTTGGAGTCATGATTGTCGCTTCTCTTGCAATGAGGTCTGCTTTTTTGTTGCCAGTGATGCCTTGGTGGGAAGATACACAAGTAATTGTTATGTTTTTGTTTTTGTTTGTAAGTTTGGTGCACGTTTCCTGGATTTTTCGGATAATTTCGGAGTTATTTTTTTCGTTTACGTTCACTAAACTTTTATTACACTTATGGAGTCGGAATATATAACGTGGTTTTGTAAGGGATATGTGTAGATATAAGATTGACAGCTTCCAGTATTCCGTAGGCTTCAGCGGTAAAGATAGTGGTAGATTTAGGTAGGCTTTGTTTTATTTCGGTGATTTCAGCGATGACAGCATGTCCCACTCTATTCTCTGTTTTTGCATCAGTATACATTTTATTGTGGTTCGTGAAGTTATAATCCAGTTCTAGGAATTTAGATTTGTGTTCTATTGAACTTTTTTGATTTTTTGGAATATCTGCCAACTCTGTATTGGTTTTTGAAGGTTTTATGGTCCAGGGAGCTATATTTTCATGTTTGCGTTCCATAATTGGTGCGCAAAGATTTTATTTTGCATAAAGATCCGCTGTCTAGCGATCACATTTTGCCACGGATTAATATCCATTCATATGTAATTACTAAACCGCGGATTTTATGCATCCCTGACGTACAATAGTATATTCAACATACATAAAATATACATGGTGTATGTTGAATATATTCTATAATTAATACACTAGCCGTCAAAAAAAACGGGACACTATTTTAAAAAGTAATAACTCCGAGAGTTTTCAACCGATCTTCGGGAAACTTCGTGAGGTTTAGTTTTGAAGTGTCCTCTGGGTGTGTGCAAAGTTGCATTGACGAGGGTTGATGATAAAGGGTTAATTCAGCCTCCGTAAAGGGGTAATGCAGAAAAACGGCACTTCAGAAGGGTCCAGGGGCGACGGAAGGTGGTGAAAAAATCAGAAAAACCTTTGAGGCGACTCTGTTTGATGCTCCCCACAAAATGCACAAAATGCATTTGGGCTCAATGCATTCTCTGGACTCTTCTGATCCAGAAAATGCCATCACTTATACTGTGCACCCCATAGGCACCCCTTGGGGGGGGGGGGGACAGCTCGCAAATTTTCAACCCCCTTCGTAAGGGAGCACTTCCACACATCGGAGGGCGATGAAATTCACCATGATTGTTCCCGATACGTTAAGGATGAATGCCGAAATGGTCCCGTTTCCCATGTCCAACAGTCCAGGGGATCGGTGCGTCACAGTTTTCATGTCTTTTTCCCGCGTGAATGGCAATAAAATTCGAAAATGTCAATTTTTGTAGAAACTCGCTTCCAACTTCAGGCCCATCTGCAGGGTGAACGTGTAACCCCACGTTAACACCGTTCGCGAATTCGGACGCGCGAATGCTTTATTAACAGATCCCCAAAAAATCAGATTTTTTAAATCACGCTTTTGTTGTCAAATCGGCGCAGGTTTGAAAGAGTAGTAAATGGGCCGGACGGAAACGGCATTCAAAAGTGGTGCGAGACCTTGCGCCCGTACGGGTCAGCCCACGTTAAATTGGAGTCCGGTCTGGTCCGACCACGTACGAGTGCAGGCCCTCGCTTCGCTTCTGAATGCCGGCCCACTTACTACTCTTTCAAAGCTGCCCCGATTTGACAACGAAAGCGTGATTGAAAAAATCTGAATTTTTGGGGACCTGTTAATAAAGCATTCGCGCGTCCGAATCCGTGAACGGTGTTGAAGTGGGGTTACTCGTTCACCCTGCAGATGGGCCTGAAGTTGGAAGCGAGTTTTTACAAAAATTGACATTTTTGAATTTTATTGCCATTCACGCGGGAAAAAGACATGAAAACTGTGTCGCACCGATGTCCTGGACTGTTGGACATGGGATCCACGCAACGAAACAACGTTCCAACCCTTACAATTGGGGGTGGACCACCCCTACCGCTGCCCCCCTCCCTTCAGCTCTGGGAGCAGTTTTCGAAACGGGACCTTTTCGGCATTCATCCTTAACGTATCGGGAACAATCATGGTGAATTTCATCGCCCTCCGATGTGTGGAAGTGCTCCCTTACGAAGGGGCTTGAAAATTTGCGAGCTGCCCCCCCCCCCCAAGGGGTGCCTATGGGGTGCACAGTATGAGTGATGGCATTTTCTGGATCAGAAGAGTCCAGAGAATGCATTAAGCCCAAAAATCGAGACCGTCGTCCAAAAATTGTGGATTTTAGAAGGGGTGGGAGGTTGTGAGGGGTGGGTTTGTCCAACAGCAATTTCAAGGGGTGCATTTTGTGGGGGGCATCAAACAGAGTCGCCTCAAAGAGTTTTTCTGATTTTCTCACCACCTTCCGTCGCCCCTGGACCCTTCTGAAGTGCCGTTTTTCTGCATTACCCCTTTACGGAGGCTGAATTAACCCTTTATCATCAACCCTCGTCAATGCAACTTTGCACACACCCAGAGGACACTTCAAAACTAAACCTCACGAAATTTCCCGAAGATCGGTTGAAGACTCTCGGAGTTATTACGTTTTAAAATAGTGTCCCGTTTTTTTTGACGGCTAGTGTATAATAGTATTGTTATTTCATCCTGCATAAGTGGAGATTCCTTTTTGTTATGTTTAGCATTTGTTTATTATATTAGTTGTGACGTGGATTCTCAAGGACGACTCGTTCCTCCTCGTCATTGATGGTTTCTTGGGCGCCAGGTGCAATTGCACCACCTCAACTCGCTCTCGATGTTTGGTAGAGAGGAGTGGGTTCCTCGGTGAAATAAAGCGCTGAACACGATTCCCTAGGATCTAGTTATTTATTTCCCAGCTCTCGCTGGAGTCTAAATATACACTATACACCACTTAAATCTAGAACAAAACTTACAACTACAAACAATCAAACGGCACCGCGTCGCGTCGACGTTATCGTGGCGAAGAAACGAAGGCACGAGAACGGATACTCTCCGTGCGCTTGGTTTTCGGTAGGATGCAAGTGCACGAGATCGGATACTCTCCGTGCGCTTGTATCGGAAGGAAACAGACTTCGTGCGAGGTACTCGACTTCGTCGTCTGTGCGGCTCGACACCGCGGGGATTTCTGATTTCGATGTGCAACGAGCCACCTTATATACTCATTTCGGCCGCTTTGCCGAAATGGTATGTGTTTGTCGGTGTGTCGAAATTGCCGTTAAGTATTGTTTATCGACTCTGTCTGGCATCAGCAGTCAGTGTTTCCGTTCGCGACTGTTGTTTGTTTTTGTCACCGACGGTTACGCAGCATGGGCACGCGGTGCCCACGGTCGGCGATTCGGTAAACGTTCGATGTATTTTTGTATCTCGCCGCGTTTCCTAATCTACCGTCTTAATTCTAATTAATCTTATTCTATGTAGCGAAGCGATTCTCCGTCTTGTAACAGATAGCGCCGGTTTTCTGTTACATAGTTTATATCATAAATGCATATAATCCGCAATCTAGTAATTATATTTGGTGGTAAAGCCTAGGTCTTTAACCCTTGACTGCGAAGGACGTATACGGACGGCCTCGATAATTGGGCTGAGAGAAATGTTTATGTTCGTTAAATAAATTTTAAAAAAATGTCAGCTTATAGGAAATGATGAGACGAAACTTTTCTACCTATACAGTTTATGTATAGGACGCTTAGTTTCGAAAATAAAAATTGAAAAGTTAGAAGTTCGTTGCAAAAATTGAATTTCAAGAAAAAGGTCTTCTAAGTTTTCAATTTTTAGCTTTGAAACTAAGTGTCGTATGAATAAACTGTAAATATAAAAAAGTTTCATCTTATCATCCTCTGTAAGATGATATTTTTTAATATTTCGACAAATAAGTAATTTGAAACTAACGATGTCTTCATTTTCAGCATTCCAAATATAATCAAATTCAGAGAAAAGTCCTCTATGTTTTGAATTTTTATTTTGGGAACTAAAGGTCCTATGAATAAACTGTAAATATAAGAAAGTTCCGTTTTATCATTTCCTATAAGCTCATATTTTTTTAAAATTCATACCTCTACGCCTCTTAGAATTTCTAGCGAAAATCGTCCTGCGGTCAAAGGGCTAAGGAAGTTTAGAATTTTCTTGCCTGAATTTTTTTCTGCAGCACTAATTAATTACTTTCACAATAGAAATCTAAGACAAGCACTTGTCACTTGCTCTACGTAAAACAAATCTAAGATAAACACTTGTCGGTTCTGTTATACAATAGAAAGCTAAACAAGCACTGCACGCGACACCAAAATTCCCACCGCATCGCGGTATTGTCTAAACCAAAACCTCCCCACTCAATATATGTATAAAAGACCACGCTGCCAAATATATTCAAATACGTCAAAAACAAGAACATCGTCTGTTATTATTACACCGCGGATTTTTATAAATTTATTGAATGTCCAAGAAACTACAAAATGCGTACACTATGCAATAATATAATAAAATATTGAAAGTAAAATTCATACTGTATAATATTTGCAGAGTAAAATAAATATTTGGTTTAATGTTTTCAGGTAACTTTGTAAAGATTTTCTTTTGCACGAAGATTCACAGTCTAATAATAATAGTAATAATAATAGTCTGCTGAATAATAGTGAACGTTCCTCACAGACTAAAATGTTGTTTCTATTCAATTCGAAATGATGTAATCTAATGTTTGTGGTGGGATTCATTTGCGTGATCACTTCGGAATTGATCAATGCTCTATAAATTAATTTTTTCTCCCTCTCTTTCAGAATGAATTTATTTATTCTGAAAGTGAAAATCTTTGTCAACGTGTTAAATTATACCATACATGTATGGACTTATTTGTAACTTCGTAGCAAATTTGTAGGTGGCAAGGTGATTTCAAGGTTATGGTATCTCATAATCTTGAAGTGACATTATAGATTGAGGTATTTACGATGAAGTGATAACAAATTTAAAGTGTATGTAATTTCAACTAAATAAAAAGATTTTTATAAATTTATTGAATGTGCAAGAAACTACAAAATCCGTACGTTATGCAATAATGTAATAAAATATTGAAAGTTAAATTCATACTATATAATATTTGCAGAGTAAAATAAATATTTGGATTTAATGTTTGCAGGTACCTTTGTAAAGATTTTATTTTGCACAAAGATCCACAGTCCAGTTATTATGTTTTTGTAAATTGCAACGTGGCTGGTTTCGTTTCATCCATGTTTTGTTAAGATTTTGCAATTATCGGTAAGAATAAAAATCAACCGTGACGTGGCTTGTTTTTACAAATTTTGGTCGTTGAACTCCCTTGAAATTGGAACAGGACACGGCTGGTTTATTTAAATTTTAGACCAAGACCCCGAGTGAGACAATGTAACTGCTATTTCTAGGTTTGAAAAGTTCCGCTCTCGGTGTAGGCATGATTAAGACTTCTGGTTTGACTTTAAGAGTTGGTTCGCGGAGGTGGAGTAAAGTTTCTCCGATAGTGGTTCTCCCTAGTGGATATCATTTCTACAGGAAAATGTTGATAATATTTCGACTGGTTCGCGGTGTGCAAATGAATTCGCTATTGTGGAAATGCAGACGTTAGGGGGAACTCGAAACGTTATCAAAGTTTTGTTATCGGCATAAACGACTGCAAGATTGTAAGAAACGCGTTGAAAAATGAAAGTTGCGACAGTGCTATACCAGCCTGAAAATTCTACGTTTTTGTAGTGTATCGATTATCTATTCGCTGCATATGTTCATAAAATATACAGGGTGAGGCATTTAAAACAAGCCACCTGAATAAATCGCGTACTTTTAGCGATAGAAAAAGAAGTGTCAAACAAGAGTTATTTGATTTCGAGAGCCACGTAACGTGGTGCCAATAACTTTTTTATCGATGGATGCGTAGAGGAAATATGAGGATCGACTCTGTTTTTTTAAACAGAACGATATAGTTTCTGATATGCGTTCTAATAGAGCAATATCAAGACGAATACAACGACCTATAGTTGAAGGTCATTGACTGACTGTAATGGAAAATAAATTGTTTGAAGGTACTCTTCAAATATTTCAATTATTGTTATATAACATTTATATACTAAACTGTTTTTATAATAAATATTTGTTTAAAAGAAATTGTCAGTCAAATAAAAATACATATGTACATCGTGGTTAATAATTTTAATAATTGTACGATACAATAGCGTACTATATGCAATACAATAACACAAAACAGTTATAGAATGAAGATTTTCAATATCGATCAGGACTTTCAAAGAAAGTATAGATGTAAAGGTGATCGAGATCTTGTTTTTTAACGATCAAAAACATATGTATGTGCTTTTCTTTCTTACATTCTATTATATAATTGTTTCGATCCTTGCTTACACTTGTTACGTCGTAAGGAATATAGGATGGATTGATACGAGAGTATCAATTTCAAATGCAAATTATCGATAGTATCAAAGCACGTCCCAGCCCCTATTACTACCTCTGCTCATAAATAAGTCATGTTCGCGATGTAATATTCTCCTCGAACCGCTTCTACTTTTCTCCGAAACATTTGAAGGCTAGACATAAAAAGGGCTGTCTGTCTCAAAGATGAACTTTATAAGAAAACAACTTTACGGTTATCGAAGTGTTATTTACTGAAAGAATACGTATTAGAATTTGCTTTTCGTAATACGCTACATTATACGAATATACTGCCTCTTGAAAGTATGTGAACACTTCCTTAATTGGAATAAATTATGAATCTATCAATGAAAATCACTTATGTTTCTATATTTAGTTTGTGTTGCATTAGAGAATATATTTTATTTAATGTCTCATCCGTAATTTTATTAATGTATCTATCCTGTACTCTTAAAATTTCTGTTAGTAATCTTCCCTAGTAGAACAAAAACATTGATTAAATATTTGTTTCAAATATTAAAGAAACATTTTTTTAGCCACACTTTGAAGATGAAAAAAATATTTCTGTGAATATTGTATACATATACACTTAATATAAAACAAATATTAAAGTACCATGAATTAAATGTAGTTGGAATGTACAAGAAATATTTAAAACACATTCAAAGAATATAGAAGCAAGATGTAAGAGATGTGCGTTCGATATTCCATACATATTTGGAAATATAAACTAAAATATTCATGCAATGTAAAAGAAACGTTTAAAAGATACTCGAATAATGTGAAATTTATGTTTACATCTTGACAATCTTGAATCAATTGATACATAAGCGATTAATCTAGCTAACTAGTTATTTCTTCGTTGTGTCCGAAGTAATATTACTTCCTCTACTTTTTAATGTCTCATCGCAAATGTTTTCCAAATGTTCTTTCTAAATGATCTCACAGTTCCTTAACAGAGACTTAACATACCACTCAAAACTTTAATTTTAATATTACCAAATCTTACCAAATAAACATCAGAAACAGAATATGGTGACAAACAATTTTCTAGCAATAATTCACGGTGTAACTATTCATTGAACGTCGGAAGCGTCGGGGGTGTAGATTCTTTCACAATACGCTTACGTTAATACGTTAAAATCTTATAATTTAACAAGCAAAAATTTCATATCACGAGACGCGATTCGTCTTCAACTTTCATTTTTCGAAATCACTGATAATTTCAGCGATACTCGCGTAAGAAAAGGAAACAGTACACATACATCAAAGCTGAGTTAGTCTTTTTTATAATTTCTGATTACTTTTTTCCCGTTTATTTCAATTCTCTTTACCCATTCGTTTAATTTAATAATGCCTCGCTTAAATTGTCAGCGTCACGATTGCCGTGAGTTTGCAATGAAACGCAACACCGCAGCTTATTTACGCAATTAGTGCGTGTAATGCGACACGTCGTGAAATTAAATACGGATACGCATTAGGAAACGAGCGTTATCATTTAAATTCTGTGAATTTCCGGTTTAATTTCACCATTCGCGCGTTGAACGTTACAATTTAATGTTCGCTTCTACGACTATGGTCCTTAGAGGCTCGTGAACACGGTAGCAACGAAATAAATACATACACGGAGATATTCACGTATTTAGTTGAAATAATTCTTACGTTACTTCGATAGCTTGGGAAATGTACTTCGATCGAATTCTAGAATTGAATCGAATATCATTTTCTTACATTGCATTGTACGTGAACAACTAGAACTATCAGATTTTTTTATACGACTTACAGCTTCATTCTTTGGAGATCATTTAAGGTTTTGTTAATGTTAATGATATTAAAATTGTTGGGTTGTTAAAGATACATTAGCAATGGTCTCAGCAAAATTATATAACACTCTAATTGAAAAATGCATTTGAAATAAGAAAATTAGAGGGAATATATGACGAGATACAAGAAAGTAGCATGTGGGTCATATACTTACGAATATTGCGTACAGTATACATTCTACTGTTAGTCGTATCATATGAGATGGATGTAAATTAATTTCCAGTGCAACTTATTAAAGGCATATGTACATAAATATGCCTTTATATGTATATTTAGGGCACACAAAGTAAGTTTAAATTAACTTACAGTCTACACAAGTTATGAATAACTATATATCTATTTTCATGTTCATTTTGTGGACACATACTTACGAACAATACGTTTTCGATAACATAGTACTATTTTTAAGAGCCAAAAGATGAAATTTTCACTCTTGTGACATTAAATGAGGTTGCCATTACATTTTTAAAACATATAGTCCCTATTGAAAATCCCTTTATTATGCTGGTATGATGTGAAAAAGTCCAAACATCCTTTGTAATAGTAGTACAACTCATTTATGTACAGCAATCATTAATACATTCGTCTTTTTTTTTGGTAAAATTATAGGTGTGGTAGTGTACTGAAATTAATGACCGATAGTGTACCATCAACATGACCTTTGATAATGTTCGTAAGTGTTGGTCCACAGCAATGTCGTAAAATTGAGACAGAATGTATATTACGACCATATTAAATTAATTATACATATAAATGAAACAAACAGGAATAGTAGTATGTATTCTAAACTTAGAAAACATATTATAAAATTATTGACAAGCATTGTTGACACCATACAATCCATATAATGAAAGTAATGAATGGATATGTTCATGGATATAACGTATATTACAGCCATGTTATAGTAATTATATAAATGAAACAAACAGGAATAGTAGTATACAGGGTGGTCCACGCAATTTTTTCAAGTCATAACTCCGTTATTATTGCATCTTCTTCAATAAAGATATTTTTTGAAAATATCTCGAGAACTAATAATTTTTTTGCCATGGTACCCTAATCATTTTTTACGTAGAACGAACAGAAGAAACGATTTGTGATAAAAGAAATATGAATTTCTATTTAAAGAAATGATGCAATTGTTAATTGCATATGCACTGCATCTAAAAAAAATTTGAAGGCCTACAGATGTAGTGCTCTTCGAATCATTTATCTTTCTCCTGTGGCATTTTTTCGTAAATGCAATAAGAACGGAGTTATGACTTGAAACAATTACGTGGACGACCATGTACACTCCAAACTTAGAAGACATATTATAAAATTAATCACAGGCATTGCTGATACCGCATTAACCCTATATTGAAAATAATGAATTGTATGCTCGTATATACGTATACGCCAGCCACGGTGTGCATTCGAATTCTGTGGTCCATCGATTAAAGCCCAAGCAGAACAAGGAAAATCCGACGACGCATTTGGTGTGAGGTGTAATTAATAAAACGTAAAATTGCTCCCTGGTGGTGAATGTATCAGGCAGGGTGGGTGCGCGAAACCGTGTCCCCTATTTTATTCGGAACGTCAACGCGAAAAATTCACGCGGACCTCCACGCCGACTACGCGTCCGTCCAATTGAAGCTCGGTGTTCCGACGGCAATGTAAAAATTCCAGTTAGATACACACTCTCGTTCGATATACGGGTCAGCCGGTCGTCGACATTCCGGAACATTAATTTCAGAAGTGTTTCTATTCACACCCCTGTATGAGTTCATTGGCCCGTAAGGGCTTTTTTCAAAGGGCGCTGGCTGCTTCGTACGAGGTGGAAAACCTCTTTGAAACTGGCACCGGGCCTGCGTTTAATATTAATAGCAGCATTTGCGGCTCCGTATGAACGACATTTAACTAACGAGGACGCCTCGATTCGGTCACCGTACTCGTTTACGTTTTTCGTCTTGGCTTTTTTACTTTTTTCTTTTTTTTCACCTTTTTCTCTGGCCGCGCAGTCTACGATGTCGGCAGCACGTGTCAGCCAACTTTCGAGACTCCGCGAATCACGCTCTCCGTTCTCGTTTACCGAGTATATCGCCAAATATAACGCCGCGCGTCGTATAATTCAGCTCCGTGTATCTCTTCGCCTCGTCATTTATTTTTATCTGATCGAATCGTCGCGAGTTCGCGCTGTAAGCACGGACAATGCTCGCGAATTTTTTCTTACCGCGGCAGACACGGCTTCCGTCTCGTTTCTATTGTCTCGGAATACAGTCGAGCGGGAAACGTGGATGCGGAAGATCGATCGACCGGACCATTGTTTCTGCTTCGGTGTCGGTATCAATTCCGGGGAACGTTAATTATAACGGCATTAGAAGGCTTTTCAAAGAAGAGAAAACGATTTCCAGAGGGTAGGAAATTGCAGCGAAAGCAGCCGAAGAAGGAACAAATAGAAAAGGGCTGTTTCCGTATTCCGGTTTCCGGGGGTACGGAGTCATGGGATCGTGGGACCAGGGATGAAAGAACGCCGGGAACATTTCGTTTCTTCGACGTAGACACGCCGCGGCGACTGCAAAGCGACGATCTCGAATTGTAAAAGCGGTAAAACAAGACATTAGCTTTATGGAGTGGAATGAAAAGGAGGAGGACGGACGGGCAGCCGCGAATCTGGACCTTCTCCAAACCTACAGGAATCCTCCGGCTCGCGTTCGTGTTCGTTGTTGTTAAATCCACTCGTTCAAAAACCAAGATTTCAAAGTCGAGAATAAACTGCCGTAAACTGGAACGCAACGATTTCCCTGGCCTCTGTGTTCAGACGTTCGTTATCTAGGCTCTAGGACTTTCAGAAAAGCATAAAAGTTATTTGAAGAAATGCAACCGAGGTTTCGAGTGAAAGATCTTTACATGTAATCGTTAATTATTCTTATTTATTTGAAGTGAATTCAACGGAGAAACGTACATAATATTTCTTACATAATTAAACACTTATAAATTTACCCCAAATTTAAACAGTCAGTATTTCCGTGTAGACAGTATGTACATTAACGGTATTAGATATTGCCGCCCCACCAAATACTACCCCAACCCTATTCAGACAGTAGATTTCGGGCCTGGTGCTATTATAAATATATACAGATATATATTTTGAATATGATAATAATTAGACTGCGGATGTTTATGGAAAATCATATTTTCACACATACAGAAAAAGAATTTAAACTTAAATGAAACCTTCTCTTCTAAACGGCATAACATCTATATTATTCTTGATATTTTACATATTTCTACATTTATGCACATTCCTATAGATTTCTCCGTATCTCTATTTGTCATAAATGCATAAACATCCGCAATCTAATAATAAGAATATCATTATAAATTTATAATATATACAGTAACACACCATCTTCGATTACATATTAACAACAATCAGGGTTTAGAATAAGTAATCATTGAAGATATTAATCGTGAGAAATTTTTCTATATTTTTATATCTATTAAATAGACCACTCTGAAATTAATATTTCCACATAATTAAGTTTTCTTTAGTTCGAGTAGTTTTTTTATTCCTAATTCGTTTCTATATATTATGTGTAGACTGCGGATCTTTATGCAAATGCATATTTTTATAGAAAATAGGTAGACGAATGGGACCTCGACAGGAATTTATGTCATGATTAGATGATTCCGAAAATATATTTTTTATTTTGCATATTTTGCATATAGCATATGTTGCATATATTTTGCATATTTTGCATATTTTGCATATTGTGCATATTTTTTGCATAAATGCATATCCGATTGTTTACTGGTCCGACAGAATAAATAAGATAGATGTATCTAAAAGATTGATCAGCTACGATCGACAACGTGTTCTAATTTCGATTTGGTAAGTACTGTATTAACATACAGTGAGAGACAAAAGAAAGTCGATGATATGATGTGTAAACAGACGGGGTCACGCCGCAGTTTATCTCCATTTTCCAAGTTAATTAGTAAAATTTAACATTTATTCAGAGCCATTTCCGAATGTTACCTGAGGCCATAAAGAAATTGGTAACAATAGGATTAAAAATTATACCCGGTGATTATGGAGAAAAAGTTATAGATAAAATGGAATCAGTATTAAAACGAAACGTACAGTTTAATATATTGCTCAATATAAACACGATTTTAAAGGGTGAAGACGTTGAAGAACTACGAGAGGTTCTGGCACATCATTGGAGTTTTAAATATGCCCCTATAACATCATGTAATGTAGAACGCTCTTTTTCGGCGTATAAATTAATTTTAACAGATAAGAGGCATCAATTTGCAATCGATAATATTGGAAAAACTATTGTTGTATATTGTAATTTAAATTATAATAAATAAAACAATAAAAAATTGTTATTAAATAATTATGTAGTAGTAATTAGAATTTAGTTATTATATAATTATTTTAAAGATCCATACATACATTCCTTATACTTATATTTACCATATACCTTGCATACATCTTGTATATATTTTGCATATATTTTGCATATTTCGACATATTATAAATGCATAAAGATCCGCAGACTAATTATGTATGGATGATATAGATAAATACTATATATAAATGTATATGTATGTTAATTAAAGCTAAAGTTTTTATTAGAAAATTCTGTATACGACTCATCGATGACGAGAATAGAAGAATCATTATTAAGAAGAAATATAATACATTTCGCGTTTTTTTTTTTTTGGAGAAAACAAATTGACACCTCTTCTGCCAAATGCTCTGTTTAAAAATTGGATATTTTTTGTAACTTTTGAGGGCTTCAACGTCTAAAAATTCAACGGATGATTTGACGTTAACGTTAATAGGGTGTATACGTCGTAACCAACGTAATGCCTGAACTAGTCTGTCTACGTGTTCAGCGTAAGGTGGTTCGCATGGTCCATTTGCGCGATAACCCAGATTCGAAAACAAAACCCTTTTGTTTGGCTGTTGA
Source organism: Hylaeus anthracinus (assembly GCF_026225885.1). Lineage (NCBI taxonomy): Eukaryota > Metazoa > Arthropoda > Insecta > Hymenoptera > Colletidae > Hylaeus > Hylaeus anthracinus. The sequence goes on from NW_026533254.1 coordinate 821,718, forward strand.
ATATTGCGATGATACGCTCTGATGATCAGAAAGACTTTCAAGAACCTGCGATATGATAAGGCGCGAGAAAAGGAAACTGGCGCGACGAATAAAATGGTAGTACCCTCGTTGTAACGATTTCTACATAGACTGTATGTATTGGTAGTACCTCATTAGAAACGATTGTTTCGAACCAACACTGCGATACCGTAGCCGTTTCTCTCGAATTCAGCGAAATGTAGAAGAAGGAAATAAGAAAGCGTGAAAAACTAATAACGTAAAACATCAAAAAAAGCATCATGAAAAATTGAATTGGATTGGCGCGTACCGAGTGTCGTTTATATAAATAAAACTTTAATCGTTGTTCGTATTTTTAAAGCATCGTATATTTAATCAAAATAATTGTAAGATTTTAAACGATTCAGGATAAGTTTTCATTAGAGAAATTAACCGTGAGAAATTTTTCTATATTTCGATATCTACTAATTAGAACAGTTTAAAATTAATATTTCTGACATAATTAAACACTTATAATGTATACAGTAACATTCAATCTTTGATTAAATATTAATAACAATCACGGTTTAAAGTAAGTATTCATCGAAGACCAACTAAATAATTTTTCACCTATATAACTAACACTTTATTCAATAAATTGCTGCATAATAACAAGAACATGCTCGAGTTTCATGACGCCATCTAGTAAATATGATCCTCATATTTTGTCCAATGTGTATCAACTACATGTTTGATACATATGAACATTTATATAATATGTGCAGTATATTTGCTATGTATTATATATACGCTTAACACCGTTATTATTGCATTTACGAAAAAATGCCAAAGGAGAAAGATAATTGATTCGACGAGCACAACATCTATTTCTTCAAATAGAAATGCATATTTTTTTTACACAGATCGGTTTTTCTGTTCATTCATACTATACTATTATACTTAACTATTACACTATAAATTATATATAAACAATATATAAAATATGTATATACCAGTATAAAATGGTAATATATATGGTAATATTATGGTATATATATCATATGTATCAAACATGTAGTTGATACATATTGGACAAAATATGGGGATCATATTTACTAGATGGCGTCATGAAACTCGAGCATGTTCTTGTTATTATGCAGCAATTTATTGAATAAAGTGTTAGTTATATAGGTGAAAAATTATTTAGTTGGTCTTCGATGAATACTTACTTTAAACCGTGATTGTTGTTAATATTTAATCGAAGATGGTATATATATGGAATATATATATGTATATATATATACATATATTATATATATATTATATATATACATATATTATATATATATTATATATATATTATATATATAATGGAATATATATATAATATATGTATATATTTAATAACACATTATTATTACATAGTTTGTGGTATACGAAAGTCAAGATGTTACTCAGTCTTCGTACTTCTTTCCACAGCCTTATGTCGTCTTACACATTAATTGTGTTTTATGACTAATTTATACTTATTTCCTGCAACCTTTGCCACGAGTCCATTAACGACGATCGAAAGGCGTTACTACTCGTTTGCCAATTTCATCGTTAAATATGCTCACGCGAAATTATGATATACATTTTCCAATGTCGAGAGTTTCCCGTGGGAAACAGTAGTTTAATTCGTGTCCCGTGATCGTGCACGATCACACAATCTTCCCCTTTAAAGGCTGCATAGGGGAAACTCCATGAATTCTAAATCACTCGCGGAACGTTTCCTCGAATTCCGTGGCACGGTTAACGATGATGACTTTATAATCGTTGCGAAAACACAAAGCGTACGTTGTCCTCTTGGTGAGCGCATACAGCATCGCAACGGACCATTTTCCACGAACGAAATGCTATTCGTCGAGAATTGAAGAGCAATCCAGAAGTCAAGAGACAACGATTTCCTGTCCTTTATAAATATTTAGCGACACTCGTTGATTTCGTTTTAATTTGAAACGTTTCGCGAAGCGCTCTCGGTCGCGCTCGCGAGGAATGCAACCGCCGCGATGAAAATTTATTCAACGTTCTTCGCATTCGAAATTATTATTTCCCGCGACATTGTAACGCGCTCGCGTTCTAAGGTCTACAAAAGACCTCATGCGAAACAGGAAAATAATTCAATTCTTAATTAGTGACCCTATTGTCCGCGTTAAAAAACAATGTCACGAGGAATTGCATTTGCGATTTAGGTCGTACGAAACACGTCGTTGGCGCTTTTGGCCTCCGCCTTTTCCTGGTTAAATAATACGAAACTATACGCTACTGTCCAGGTGTGGAGGATAACTAAACAAAGAAACAATGGACGGCCCATTCAGACTTATCTCTATTATATTCCATTTCGATCGTAGCTGAGTATTTACACAATATAGCAAAGGGGAGATTTGTTTCTTGTGACTAAAAATCCTTGAGACTTCGTGGCATTGATGTTGAATGTTAAAATATTATTTATTTATTTCTTGACTCAGATGATCACGGCAGGTGTGGATTGAAGTGATATATCTTTAGCTGTGAACACGTTGCAACGTTCGTACGCGACGGATCGTGTGATGTTACGAACTTTTATAAATGAGTCGTTTAATGCACAAATCGATTAACTCTATAAAACAAAAAGTTGAAACAATGTACATTGTTTTTTAAAATTCCCTTTATAATATAAATTCAAATAAATATTGTAGAATGCATAAATACAGATGTGGCTTTCAACTAACGGTATACCAAATTATTAAGAAAGAATAGCCAAAAATTAATCGTCAGTAATGTTACAATTTTTATGTGGCTGGTGGAATTAATTGATTTGTGCAGTGAACGGTTCATATTATAAATAATTATTCAGAAATTATGTTCATTTAACGAATTTCATGAGAAACACTTCGTGTAACCGTTGTTAACCATAGATGGTAATTAACTCTTTTAAATGAGCCATATGTGTATACAAGGTGTTCAAAAAAAAGCATTATATATATATATATATATATGTATATGGTGTATAGGGCACACTGTACTAAGTAAAAAAGCTTTAGTAAACATAGGTCCAAAGATCAACCATTTCTGGGATATAAACATTTTTGTTTGCTAGTATTATGATTGACTTACCATGTTCTCATTCAAGTGCCAACAATTTCGCCAATTTCATTTTTTCAATTTCATGTGCAGAAATGAACGGTGGACACGTGGAAAATCTTCTATAAATATCGAAGACCCAATAGTAAGTTAATCACGATACTAGCAAACAAAAATGTTTATATCTCAGAAACGGTTGACCTTTGGACCTATGTTTACTAAAGCTTTTTTACTCAGTACAGTGTGCCCTATACACCATATAAATATTGAATGCTTTTTTTTGAACAACCTGTATACCAAATCTACGTTAATATTGTATTTACACGGTAATTGTAGATTCCATTTACAATAATAAAATTAATTTATTACTATAAAAGTAGTTGATTATTAACCCTTCAACCACGGGACGAATTTTGCCGGAACTTCTACGGACCATACTACTGCCAGGGTCGCGCTCGTAGTTTAAGCGCCCTGCCCAAGGAGATGAAACTTTTAAATTCGTCAAATTAATTTTTAAAAAATGTCTCCTTATAGAGTATGGCAAGACGAAACTTTTTTATATTTACAGTTTATTCATCCGACGTTTAGTTTAAAAAATAAAAATTAAAAACTTAAAAGTCCTCTTTTCCGAAATTCAATTTGATTTTAAAACATAAATCGCTGTAACTTGGCCGAGTATCATTAAAAATCTTTCAAATTTTGTTCAGATACGTAGTATGATCCAGCGATACCTACCAATCCATCAAAAAGCCGTAAATCCAATACTGTTTATAAATATTCGATTGCAAATGAGTAACTGCTAGCTAACGATGCTTTTCATTTTCACCGTTAAAAAGTATCGAGGAAAGTTTCCAATCGAAACAACTTTCAGTGAGACAATTGTTCCTTAATGTTTGAAGAAGTTTTTCAGAACTTTGCAAATCGATTCGTACGCAATTGACTGAAGTAGAGTGTTAGTTATAAAATCGCGCTGCCTCGTCAACGACCATACCTCGAGCCGCAAGGTGCTATTAAGTTTTCAATTTTCATTCTTTAAATTAACGTCGGATGAATAAACTGTAGATATAAAAAAATTCGTCTTGTCATTCTCTATAAGAAGATATTTTTTTTTAATTCTGACCACTTGCTGGGGGCTCCGGGCCTCCTTTCATTACTGGATTCCGATATATGTGTATGAGCCGTTCATTACATAAATCGATTAACTCCATAAAACAAAAAGTTGAGAAATGCAATGAAATGGCCACTGAAGTAAATTATTTATTCTTCAATAGCCAAACAGACTTTGTCGTTTAATGGTGTTAATCTATATTATTCAAGAAAGTTATTATAAATATACAAATTTATGACTATACCAAGTGCTTTGACATTTAAATTTAAGATTTTTCAAAAAGTGAAGTTAATCGATTTAAGCTGTGAACGGCTCATATTACAATATGTTGACTTTCTATGGTCTGTCAAGCTGTCTGAGCCTACTACTCGAAAGTTTATGTATGTATACGCTCTTCGCGGTCAAAAGATTAATTTTATCGTTTACACATATTTTTAACCGACTTCAAAAAGGAGGAGGTTACTCAATTCGACATGTATATTTCTTTTCTTTTTTTAATACGTATAAAAAATCATTCTTGAATCTATTTACGTAACTATCTTAGGTACTATCTCGAACACATACTTATCCTTATTTAAAAAAGAAACAATATTTTACAACTTCTCGTTCTTCGATACACTGATCGATGCAATGACAACCGTTTTCCATCGATTAATGTCATCTTCTAAAAAAGTTGGTCTCAAATGGGATAGAAATGTAATTTCGAAATATCGATAAGAGCGAAAAATCGAATCGTCTAGTCGAGGTAAAAAAATATGATTACTAGTTGTTCGGGCCTTGATCCTGACACTATCTCGATTAAGATTCAATCGGAGGGTGGTGCAGAGTAATCAACGAACTCCATTCCACCCCTACCTGCCAATAGAGCCGAAGCGAACGATTTGCAAGTTGAACACGATTTAACTTTCAAATTGTACCCGTGAGATCGGTACCGTTTCCTCTTTGCCTCTTTTTCCCGAGCTTCGGGGAAACTAATCATTTCTCCGTCCTGCAAGTACGCAAATATAGATGTCACATTCATCATTATTCAGAGGACTTTTCCAAATTAATCACTCCGGGATGCAAATGCAAGAATTTTTCAAAAGTGGCTTTAGAATTTTATTTTTTAAGAAGATTCAAATCACTTGGAATATATACGATTATTTTTTAGAAAGGAATTGCAGAGGATGAAGCTTAGGACGTTGACAAGAAAGAAGGCTTGGGAATTTGAGAAAGAAGTTGGGAAGTGGAGGGAGAAGCGAGGAACTGTTTGGAGATGATAAGAAGAAGAGAGGGCAGATGGAGGTGGTATCAGAGTGAGAGAATGGTAGGAAAGAATTTGTAGAAATGAGGGAACTGAGTATAAAGGAGGTGGTTAGAAGGAGCGAGAGGGGGAGGATAAAATATGAGGAAATAGAAAAGATAGAGATAGCCAAAAGATAAAAAGGTGGGACAAATGTTTGGAATTCTAAATTCAGTAAATCGTTTAAGAAGGTAAAGAAAGAAGGGGTGGAAGGGAGAGGATAGAATATGAGAAAATAGAAAAGATAGAGATAGCCAAAGGATAGAAAGTTGGGAAAAAATGTTGAATTCTAAGTTCAGTACATTGTTCAAGAAGGTAAAGAAAGAAGCGATACCAGTATATTTACGGAAGTGCTGGAGGAGAGTACTTAGATGGAGGAGGGTGGCAAGGTTCAGAATCAGGAATGAGGTGAGAGAGGCGAGGTATTGAGAGGAAAAGGAGAAACGGTGATGTGGGGTGGAGGAAAAGACGTGGTGGCATCTTTGGAGGCAGGGGGGATAGTATAGGAATAGATCAAGAAGGAGGGTAACAGGAAAACGTTGGAAAGATTCTAGGGGATGAAGGAAAGGAGGAGGGATGGATGATGAGCATGGAAAGGTTAAGCAGAAGGGAGGAAGAGGAGAGAGGATGAGGGAAGCAAAGAGGGTGAATTATGAGTAAATGTGGAGGTATTTAGAAGGAAGGAGGAGAAAATCGAGAGTTGTGTGGTGTGGAGGCTGCGAGAGGAGTGTATGGATGTAGAATAAAGAAGGTTGGAGTGCTGAAAAGAAGGCGAGGTAGAATTAAGGTAGAGTAAGGAGGGTGTAAAATTCAAGCCCAAGGGAAGCAATAAAGAATATTCTTTTGTTTTATTTTAAACGAAAGATCCATAATTACAATTAGACGTGAAGACGATGAAAAAGTAGGTAAATGTCGTCGAGTTTCTTGGGATTCACAGTTTAATTTAAAACGAAAAATCTATAATTACAATTACACGTGAATTACGATGAAGAAGTAGATAAATGTCGTCGGGCCTTTTGGGATTCACAATGTAAGAGAATCAATACAGTTTATTAAGGAATCTGTAACTAAAGAATTAATAATTAACAAGTCGCCATACTACTCGATAACCGGCTCGAAAAGTAACATTACTAGTAACTTACTATTCTCTTAGGTTGGTGCATATGAAATATCGTTTTTCCAGTGTTTCAATCACCTAGTCAATAACATCCATTTTAGTTTGCTCTGTCATCAATTGATTGTAATCATTAGACTGCGGATCTTTATGCATTTATTGGAAATTTGAATGTGCAAGAACCAGAAAATGCAATCAATATACAAGAATATAAAAAAGATTGAAAGTAAAGTTCATGTTATAATATTTGCAGAATAAAATAAATTTCTATTTAGATCCAGTTTGCGTAGGTTCTTTTGCAAAGATTTTATTTGGCATAAAGATCTGCAGTCTAGTAATCATTTAAATGAGGAAGAAATATACTGTAAGGCACACACATTAAACTACTAAAGATGTTTAGAATAAAAACATTAAAACTTTATCATCGACAATTATGGACACTAGAAACATTCTTGTAATTTTTTTATATGACAATACATTTGTGAAGATGATGATGGAAATTGCTAAAAACAAAAAGTTAACTATTGAATAAGGTTGTGTGAATGTTACAATAATCTAACTCTGATTCGAACAATTCGAAGCTGGTGAGTTTTTATTGAAAAATTAACTTATTCATCATTATTTTCTATTGTCTGATTGTATAATTAATGCAGAATCTTATTGCAATGAATTAGAAGAAATGCACTCATAATTAATAAAGATACAGAATTATGTGAATACTGTTAAGAAATATATCGACAGCGGCTTGGATCGTGGCAGCGACATCTGCTGATGTGCTTTTATTGTTTTTTAATGTGTTCCATGCGTACGATCGCGGCAATAGTCGAGGTTCATTAATATGTATTAAATATCTTTACTTGAATAAATATTTACTTTACATAGTGGAAAACGCGCGTGAACAGTTCTTTTATACCTTAACCCCATAACCAAACTGACAAATACAAAAGCAGTTAGTAGTTAGAGTTTCATTTATATATAGACGACATTTCATGTGCACCAACCTAATACCATTAGCGTATCGTATCAGATATAAATTAGAAGCACATCGGCAGCAGAAGTAACGATCGGTTACATTTTGCCAATCAAAAAATATAAAAGTCAGCTGTCGGTGTAAAAAAGCGAAGAAAGAATAATGAGAAAGAAGTTATGGCAGCGAATCGTGGAGAGCAAAGACTGAATAGGAAAAGGAAAAACCGGATAGAAAGTTTTCGTGCAATTGATAAGACCGCATCCGAACTTTAAACAAGTTTGAAAGTTGGACGGTACCGCGACACTCCGTTCAGGCGTCCATCGTTGTATTAAATGGCAGGGCGAAGGTGTTACAAAGTTTTACAATTTTTTTGTTACGAGCTCAACGGCTCGATTGGGTATCCCTTTTTGCTCTTTCTTAACGTTCCCCTTCTTTTTCTCGATAAAACCATTCGCATGAGATCGAACCGTGCACTTTTCTCTTACTTTGTTCTTTTGACATGATCGAACATCCGTTGGAATAGCCATGGTAACGGGCTACGATCGATCAATGGGAATAAAAGTTTCATATCAAGGTATCATGATTTCAAAAGAAGGGAATTCTTACATGAGAATTTGAACGCGTATAGAGTGTATCGTTACATGTAGGGTATGCTCGAATAGTGGATCAAGAACGAGAATCGATGAAAAGGATTTATAAATTGCGACACACATTTATACGTATATAAGTGGTCATAAGTAGACTGCGGGTGTTAATGCATTTATAGGAAATTTGAATGTGCAAGAACCCACAAAATGCAAACCATTTGCAAAAATATAAAAAAGAGTGAAAGTAAGGTTCATGTTATAATATTTTCAGAATAAAATAAATTCCTATTTAGGTTCAATTTTCGTAAAATTCGTAATTTGCAAAATCGTTTGCAATTTTTAATGATATTACTTTATACTAGCACACTGCCATCCACCAAGTTTCGAAAGAATGAGTTTTGCAGGACTTATAAATGTTTTTCGAAAATGTAGAGTTGCACATAATTTTAAAGTCGGTTACGAGTCAGGGCGATAGCGACGCGCGTGTGAGCCCTGCGAGTGGGTTGAATTCAAGAATCGAAAAAGATACGATTAGTCCTGTTTATTTCAATGGATCCAAAGATTGAGGGTGGAGTAGAAATCGCAGACGACTCTGACGCGAAGTCAGATAGCTGCTGGGAATTGGTATCTCCCGGTAAAGGGTAACCGTAGAGTCGGTATCTCCAGGTAAAGGGTAACCGTTGGGAAGATTAGGTAAAAAATAAGAAAGGAAAGATTCGTATCTCCCAATCAAGGGTAACCGTAGGATCGGTATCTCCCGGTAAAGGGTAACCATTGGGAAGGTTAGGTAAGGATTGAATCGTATCGTTGGAATATAATACGCGTCGTGGATAAAGCCTCGCAACTATTAATTCTAAACAAATAATAACTCGAGCGGTAAAGTTATTATGTTGTGGGGTCGTTACACTGGTTAGATCACATATTAGAGTGATTCTTAGAAAAGTGGTTCTTTAAATTTTAATACTGGTGTAGTCTTAAATATTTCTAAATGACTAAAAATGAATTTTCTACAAGTTTCAGCTCTCTATTTCAATTCTTAGATCGAATTCTCCCACTTAAAATATATGGAAAAGAAAACTTTTTGCATTCCGATGTTTATATTCTAAAAATTAAATAACTGAAATAATATGAACTGGTATATTTTTACAGGAAATCGAATGCTCTCCAAAAAAAGATTCTTGTAAAAATCTCGTATAATAAATTTTTGTAAAACCAAAAAACTCTACTTCGAAAAGAAACATCTACGAACATTTGTGGCTCAATGAATTATTATTACAATTTATAATTAGCTGTATTCTGATATAAGTAAAATTAAAATTGCATGTTCAAAAAGTCACTTTTAAATTACATATGTCGCCCTAGAGGCGCCACTCGAGCGCAAAGGGTTAATTAAATCATACAATACTTTGTATCAAAGATCGGCTTTATTGCGATGAAACAAAGTGTCTAGAATTGCAACTTTTTCGAATGGTAGATATCTCACAGATTTTTCAGTTGGGACTTGGTGCGATTGCTCAGTCAGCAGCATAAGTTTACTTTTCGGTTACTCCTCGGAATACGCCTCGGAAACGTGAGCTGGTTTTTCGAACGCGATTAGCATTCATGTGGCTGCAACTGTGTGCCAGTGTGAAAAATGAACGGTCTTTGAATCCAAGTGCCGAATGGCTTTCGGCGAGGGATGCGAGATAAAGCGACGCAAAAAGTATAACGTATAGGCAGAGATTAAATTGACGAACGGAAACAGTAGCAGTAGAATATTAACCACTAGTCCAAACTAAAAGTATTTTAATTTTTTGTTGAAACATTAAACGTAAAAGCGAAACCTTAAATTAAATGCTTCTAAATCAGTGTTTCTCTTTTCGATCAAAATACCCACTTTGTGAAATCAGTTTTTAAATTCATTCTCCTTAATTTTTAAAAGCTTAAAATTGCATGGTAATCTCCAAAATAATGTAGTTTAGGTATAGATTAGTAGGTATAGGTTAAGCGTTAGTAACAGAGGTAACATAATATTTATTACTTATAATTTTAACTCAACACACAAAACAATAAGATGAAAAACAAATATTTTAATGTCTATAATTTCAACCTAAAATACAAATAATAAGGTACATGAAATTTTAAGTTCCTGAAGTTTACGTGAAAAATAAAACTCAAGCTGCACGGACGAACAGTGTCGACAACTTGCTAACGCTTTTTGACTTGTATACATTTCTAATTCCACTTATCGTACTTTTACCGTTAATTCATAGTGTTGCCACATGAATGAAAAACTTTAAATAAAATAGTAAAACTAAGCAAAAGGTGGGATAGCTTTTAACTCAACTAACTTCAAAGAGTTAAATAGTATATTTTTGGTTCGCTCACTTAAAGCGACCATTGCTCCCCAAAATCAGAGACAGATAATCGCCCACTTCGAGATGTCAAACGATGTTCTACGTAAACTGTTCCTGGCTATTTTTACTTACACCTAGAAGCTTATAATCGCGTGACTCGCAAAAATGTTTTTTATTTACGCGATAATTCGTCGATCGACCCGATGAAACATAATCGATCCACTGCCGACTAACAATACATTTTTACAACGAAACGTACTTTGTGAAAAAGTGATCGTCAAACGATGCCTGACGAAATTGGAGCTCGGAAATACTCTCGGGCTCGCCGTTTACGATCCCTGATACTTTTTATTCTTTTTCTCTCGGGAGTAGTCTACGTCACGCTAGAGAACCGCTGTCCTACAAATTTCCAAGTCGCTTCATCATCGTTGCCCATCAGTCACGAAGAAAGAAGCGCGGGCACGGAAGAGCTTTGCAAAAAATATGAGACGAGCAACGTGAGAGGCGAGAAAGAAATGGAGCCAACCGAAGAGAAATTCGTAACGATTAACGATGGAATCAAGGATCTTACGAATACTTCGATTTTCGACCCTTTGCGATTGTTTACTTCGTCCTTTTATATTTTTCTCTGTGATGAGAGATAAAGTAATCGAGATGTATGTATAGTACATAAAAACGTTGAGTCTAATTAACACTAAACTTACCAGTCAAGGTTAGTCAAATGATCGTTTTCAGCTTTATTTCCTGTATGCAATACATGAAGTATATACAATTGTTTCGCGCATTATTTTATTCGGTTCCACGTAAAATGTTTTGACATTTAATTGAATAGTGTCTTTAAGACTAGTCATTTGTCCCATCACGATAGAAATAGTTACAAATGAACGTCGCTGGGTTTAGTGTTAACAGGCATATAAAGTTCGTGTATTTAATTCATAATGTTTCACATAAAATTAGTTTTAATCAAATGAACATCTAATTTTCATATATATTCATATACGTACATGTAATTTTGATATATTTCATATATACAGGGAGGTCCACGCAATTGTTTCAAGTCATAACTCCATTATTATTCCATTTACGAAAAAATGCCACAGGAGAAAGATAAATGATTCGAAGAGCACTACATCTGTAGGCCTTTAAATTTTGTTTAGATGCAGCAGTGCATATGCAATTAACAATTGCATCATTTCTTTAAATAGAAATTCATATTTCTTTTAACACAGATCGTTTCTTCTGTTCGTTCTACGTAAAAAATGATTAGGGTACCATGGCAAAAGAATTATTAGTTCTCGAGATATTTTCAAAAAATATCTTTACTAATTTTGATTTATTTCATATAGAGTTCGTGTACATAGATCGTGTACTTAATTCATAATGCTTCATATAAAATCAGTCTGAAACAAAACAATATCTAATTAATATATACATTCATGTATATAAATTTGATATATTTTATATACATATTTTCATATATAGTTCGTATATATAATTTAATATTATACTTTACGAGGTTTGTAATATCGACTAGTTTCGTTGCCTGGTATGTTTGTAAACACAGTCGTTAAAATATGCAAGTATGTTTGCAGCTACGTACATCGGAATTTAAGCTAACGTTACCCTTAGCTTTTGTTGTCTCTTGTAATAAGCATACATAGTGTGAGTTGTTGACGATACAACCAAGAACTAAAATCTATTTGTGGAACCATGTGAATATAATTATTGCATTTGGAATATCCAGTACTAAACATATGCGATAGATTGGATATAGGGAACAATAATTATGTTATAATAATTAATTAATTACAATTATTTGAGTTACAATCATTCCAAAATCTATCTTATTAACACTAGGTTCACGGAGTACGGTCATGTTGCACAACGTTTTATAGAAATGGTTTATATTTTTTGCCAACCACTAATAAAAGACATATAGACTTATAAAAAGACAAGTATATATTCGAAGTTTAATTTACAATCTGCTCACGTACCTGTTTACAATATTTTCAAAAGTGTTCGTATATAAAGTGTGCACTTTTATGAAAAATTCCTGCAGCAAAATTAACAAAAGATTCCCCACACTTTTTCATTTTTGTTCAAACCTCCTAATTAATTTTAATAAATTGACTTCCTTTGTTAAACCATTAAATCGATAATAAAAATCTGATAAGAAATCTCCGTAAACCTAGTGTTAAAAAAATAAATAAAATTCTCGTTGAATGGAATGGAATTCTTTTCAAACGATACACTATTGGAACTTGGTGCCCAATTATGATCGTCGACGAGGTAATCGATGATTCGTGTCTCCGTTATCCATTTGCATCCAAAAGAATGCAGCGGCGTGCTCGTGAATTTTTCAGGAATAATATGCAAATTGTAACTATTTGAAGTATGATAACCACTGCATGGTCCTCGATAGTTCCTTCCCTATTGTTGTCTCTTTTCCTCTACCGCGGCAAATTTCTATCGTTCGTAATGCCCGCTTCACCCGGTTCTTTCCCTTTCCCGTCTACATCTGCTCCCCTCTTCTAAAGCAAGGTTTTTATTAACCGAGGTCATTAACCTATCCCACCTTCTAATTATCGCCCGATTATCGACCCAATTTGTTTTCCTCCTTCTCCTACTTACCAACCCACCGTCTCCTCTCCTTTACTTCGATTATTAACCTACTGTTCCCTACGTTCAAATTACCTGCCATTGTCTATAATCCGCTTCTCGGCTATGACTTCTATACACAAATGCGGGAACCGATCTTTCCTCGTATCGATTGTACCATAAGATGTAGTACTAACAATCAGGGAGTAATTACTCATAAAATAATTGGAGCAAAGCTGTTCAGCCGCGAACGGCATTATTCGTCGCGACTGAGTAAGATGCGAATTCATCATCGTTCGCTCGATCCCCAAACATACCACAATGTTTCGAGGAGACATTACACTCCTCGTAGCTAACACGCCTATCAAACATTCAGTTTCGTCGGCCAAGGTTGCTCCATTAATCGAGCCAAAAGATACACACTTCGGTGGTCGGAATCAGTAGTCCAGAACTCCACGGCAGGCCGTGCTCACATATGTATTATATCATATACATTCAAACCTGCGTGCAATCAATATATCGATTTTTCGAAGCAGCTGATCCGTCGCTGTTTGCTGGCGACGGATTCTCGACAGCTCAAGACAGCTGAGCGGATCGAGTGGGCGATGAATTTACAGGCGACTCCAAACCGACTCGCGATCGAGGAGTGGCGCCTAGCAACGCGAAAACAGGGGCAACGATCTCTTCGCAAATTACCATATATGGCAATGGCCATATTGAAATTAAACATTAGAATCGAGCTTCTAGAAGATTCTAGAAGCTTCTATCGACAAGAGTGGGGAAATCGTTGCCCTTCGGACGAATTTCAATTCTAACGACACTTGTTTGAGATCACTCGAAGCGTTAAGACGTAAACATTATAAATCGTTCACATCCTCCATATTTTAACATTTCTTGTGAAATATTTATATCATTCTGGGTTTTTTTTTATGTCGCACGGCTTTTTCCTCATCGAGCCAATAAACATTTAACATACCGGGACTTCTCCGTGTAGGAGAGGTTTCGATAGAACAAAAGCTCTGCCTTTCAAAATATCACTATTGAAAATTTTATAAAAGGGAAGGCATTATGTACCAAATATTAATTTCACTATTGTAATAATTAATATAATTGAATCGTGACTGCGTCAATGATCTCGTCTGAAAGCAGACTGAAAGCAGGCTTTTATGTTCTTATCATTATTTTTCTTTATTGAATACCTATTTAACCTTCGTGGTATACACGATATACTTTTGCTTTTCCGTTCCATATTAGAATTGTGAACGATCGCGTCGACTATCGAACAGAAATTGTACGAAGTGTGCTTACAGCTTATTGAACGTCATGTTTGTGAACAATCTTAACCGTCGACCAAGATGAAGAGTTATTAATTAAGAATCATGGAAATTTATTGAATGTAAAATTAAATGTAATGTTGTTGAGATAAGCAATTTATATTTCGCGCTTATTATGACTCGCAAAGGATTATTGTACGTACAGTCTTCTTACTTACAGTCTGTTACTATGTAACCTGTGCTGTTGACGAAACGTGTCTGTGCTTGTCAATGTATCTTTTGCTAAATTGCAACGTGCAAATACGGTTTGAGTCGTTCCTTATCCTATTATTATTGTAGGAATTCCGGGGACTAATATCAAACCTTTTACGTTTTTACAAAACGTTCTTTATTCAACTATTCACACTCGCTTCTCCTTACATTCTAACATTCATCCTCACGTTCGCTCACGGTCTCTTGCATTCTCTGTCTCTCCCGCACTCATTCTTCCTCGCTCTGTCTCCATTCTTGCCAATCATACACTCGTTTACAAACATTCCATCTATCATGCTTCCTGATTCGCGCTCTTCAAACACACACCCATGCACACCTAATTACGCGCACCATATCTGCGGCTGGCGGGTAATTTGATCCCACATTATAACAATAAATGTAAACCGAAGATATTTCCTACATGAGTTGTCTACGTTTACCACAAAGTAAGCATCAGTAATGTCCAGAGAGACTATGAAATCGTTTCTTGCTAACAAGTTTGCGGCAGTCTTCCGATCCTCCATTTAAAAATGAACAATAGGAATATACTCGTTTAATTTTTTCAGGTTAATTATAAACCTCTTTGAGCCGTTAAGTTTAGGTGTAAGAAAATACGGAGATACAAAACTCTCCGTCGCACGAGTCGGATTCGACGACGGCGCCTTTGTTAACCCTTTGCACTCGAGGAATTTTTTTCTGGTATCTTCCAGCAATTCGAGATGTTTCTTAGCATTCTAATGCTATGAGTTCTAAGCTATCGAGATTTTAGAATAAGGTCACCTTTACTTCACCGACAATCATTTTATTAATACGCCGAGCTCCGAAGAAATTTAACCTAAAGAAACATTAGGTACTGTAGAATTCCTCCGTGAAACCTAATGGTAACTGAGAGTCGCCTCTCGAGTGCAAAGGGTTAACAAACTCCGTAAGTAGAATTGGCGAGAAATGGTCAGACATGAATGAGTTGTATCGTGCCCCAGACAATATGAACCCTTTGCACTCGAGACCTTTTATTCTGGTATCTACCAGCAACTCGAGATGTTTCTTAGCATTCTATTGCCATGAATTCTAAACTATTAGGTATTGTATATTTGCTGCGTGAAACCTAATGGTGACTGAGAGTCACCTCTTGAGTGCAAAGGGTTAATAAGGACATCAATGGCGTCTCAGAGATCACGGTTTTCCTCCTTTGTGTGAGTTTAACGGCCCCGAGCATTCAATTGAATCGAGAGATTCGCGAATTTTATTTTATAGTCTCTAACAATATCGAAGATGTACTCGATCGTTCATTACTTTCTCCCATTCCGCGATATGATGTTTTAAGTGAAATACCATAGGAACGAGTACTACTACATTAGATCTTCGAAGAACGAGGCATGAAGTATAATACATTATCTAGTAAATTGTTTGTTATGTTACGAATTCGATGTGTTAAGTAAATGAAATTTACATTTCTGTTAAACAGAATGTATGTACATCCTAACGTATTACACAACAAAAAATATATCAACTGCATTATGATCAGGTGTTTATTGCGATAATGAATAAAGTATTGTAGTGTCCTAATATTAATGCGAGTCACTGTGCTTAAACTTTAAACTCAATGGATACATTTTACTAAAGACTTATACAGGATCTTTTATAGATTTTTAGAGGATTTTATAGAGAAACTTAGTATGTGGAGATACTTTTGTCCACGTGAGCCACGAATGGAAAGCTTTTTCTTTTCCTTTTTTTTTAAATAGAGGCTGTACGTCGCATCAACTGCATGGTCATTAGCGACGAGGATATTTTATATTTTGTGAAATAGGTTGGTGTGTCTCAAATATTTGATGGTGTTTTGTACGTGATCTTGAGAAATTAGGGCCGAGTCTGGTTTTAATTGATATTTTCGTCTTTCGGCATTCGAATAGTAAGTGCTTGATTATTGTTTTGATTTTGCAGAGATCGCATTGTAGAGTGTCTGTTTTCTTTATTAAGTATTCACGTGTTATTTTAGAGTGGCCTACTCTGAGTCTAGTCATGATTACTCTTTATTTTCTGTTCAAGTTGTAAGTGGGTATTGGTTGATAAAAATCTTGTGCAATCTCGTGGATTTTGGTTCTTTGGGTGGTGGTCCATAGTTTCTTCCATTCATCTCTTGCTATTGTTTGATGTGATGTGTTTAAGATATTTTGGTACGGGATGAGTTTTTTAATTTCATTTGGTGGAATGGAAATTGCCTCCTTCGCTGAGATGTCGGGAAAGCTTCTTCTTTTCGTATCAAATACGCATTAACGGTGTATTACGTAAACAAATATTGTATTACGTAGATAAATATTGAAATGTATTGGAAACCAAAAAGTTTAAACGTCGTTTTTACGAACGTCTACTTTCAAAACGATTTACCTTATAAAAATCGATCCAAATGTTTCATAAATGCAGATGAAATATGACAAAAAATATGGTGAACCTATTGTAAATAATTCGCTTAGGTTTTATTTCGTCATGCTTGGTACGGAAGGTCATGCGTTATTGTCTTTTCAAGTAGTAAGAATTTATCAAAAACAGAATTTCGTTTCATTTTGATTTGATAGAATATCTAATTTGCAGTAATAAAACTTGCTATCTGAGTTATCTAGGTTACACGAAATTATATATTTAATTCATCTCGAATCAATTAATACGATTTCCTGCGGGCAGACAAAGGACAAACATAAAAGGAGAGGAAGAAGGCGTCGGTAGAAAGACAAGTTCCGAGCCGATAAATGGTTCCAAGTCGAGTCAAAGGAACCAGCTCCAATTTAAATCGTAGTCTGTCCCTCAGTACCAGCTGCTAAGACCAGCCATCGCAGAATAGATCTCCATTATAAATGGCCTCGTGAGATTTACATTCTGTCGTTCCACCGCAGCCACTCCCGGTTATATGTTATAGCAATTTGCCTTGGTCGTCCATGGAGATTTCCTTCCTCTTTCCGATGATTGAAAATCATAAAAACAGAAGGTCTTACGGTGTCTGTAAAGTATGAATCTTACTTTACGAGCATACCATTTTCCTAATATCACCAGAATGGTCTAATTTAATTGGGATCGTTAGTTCCAACAAATAAGCAGGATGTGACTGATTGTTAGTAGTTAGTTTAGTTAACGAAATAAAACCACTTTTTATGTTCGATCTTTATGGGATAAAGTACAATCAAATGTACTTTGAGCAAACATAGAAAATAATATAAGTAAGCATAAATATAAAATAAACTTCAGCTGTCCATGCTTTATATATATAAAATATTTTTTAAATAAATATAATTTCTAAATATAAAATAGTTCTTGGTATTCCTTAAAATAATTGTCCTTTTGTATATACAGGGTGGGGCATTTTAAACAGGTCACCTAAATAACTATATATATATATATATATAGAGAGAGAGAGAGAGAGAGAGAGAGAGAGAGAGGTATATATATAAATGCATTAGATCAAACTTACTTGGTATCGGTGGGCTCATAATCTGGTATTATCAATTTTTCTGTAGGTGGAGATATATATATATATCTACCTACAGAAAAATTGATATATATATGTATATATATCTCCACCTACAGAAAAATATCAATTCATATATATTATCAATTTTATCCACCTCCAAGTTTGATCTAATGCATTTTTTCCTATCTTCAAAAACAAGCGAGTTATTTAGGTGACCTGTTTAAAATTCCTCACCCTCTATATATAAAAGGACGATTAATTTAAGGAATACCAAGAACTATTTTATATTTAAAAATTATATTTATTTAAAAAATATTTTGTATATATAAAGTATGGACGCCTAAAGAATATTTTATATTTATGCTTACTTATATTATTTTATGTGTTATGTGCTGCATTTGATTGTACATTTGAAGTACATTTGATTGTACTTTATTCTATAAAGATCAAATATAAAAATTGGTTTTATATATATATGTATGTAATATTCTTCGAGTAAGCATATTTCGTAAATATAAAATATCTCTTAGAATAATGAAACATTTAATGGTGGATTCAATTGTTTTTCACATCTATTTGTTGTATCTTAATTTTAGAAATAGGCTACAGCTATATGCGTATAGCTATAGCTTATTTCCGTTTCAAAAAATAAACAATGCATGGAACAATGTATTTGTTACTGGGTGCTTGCATTTCTCTAATTAGAACGCCCGAAACGAAACAAGGGTAATGAAACGAATAACAATTACCCCGGATATGATGAACATATTTCGAATTTAGATTGCAAATACAATGTACGATGCCCGAAATTTTATTCTCCGTATGCGAAATTAAATAACGATTTATTAAATTTCAAGAATCGTACTAAACCAGTTTTAATTTCGTTGTATGTTACAGTATATGCGTAACCGTGGTTGTCCTGAACGTCCACTTCCGGTCACCGCAAACACACAAAATGGCTCCTTGGGTAAAAAGAGTTTTTATCCACATTCTTCCTCGCTTGCTGGTCATGCGAAGGCCTCAATATAAATTTGATACGAATAGGTAAGAATGTCACGATTTCTTAGAAATATTGCGTAAAGTAGCACACATCTGAAAATGTTATAATAAAATGTTGAAAATGTCCTTTGCGCGTATAGAAAACAATATACTTGTACTATTTAAATAACGGTTATAACGTTAAGTGACTACCTGAAGTAATCACTTAACCCTTTGCACTTGGAATTCTCTGATTTCAGTACACTTTTGTCGAGCCTCATTCGACATAGGATCGCAAAGGGTTAATCAATAGTTGTAAATAATATCCGAGTCTTTCAATGATATCGTACACCGTATACATTTGCTCTTATTCATAGATATACTTCTAGCAGAGTGTTAATGAGAACTGTCAGGGGAAAAGAGAAGGCTTGCTATTATCCCTATCGTTCATCCACTCAAGAGGACAGCGAAGAGCATCTAACACCTAAGCGATTTCATAGTCGTGTTCCTTCGAAAGAAGACCTCTCACCTTCCAGGTATCGACGATTAACTATAAACTTCGGAAATTTTACGAAATTTGCATTACAAATTTGCATGTATACCACCGTTACGTTAGTAAACGTGCATACAGGTTAAATTCGAATCATAGAGGATGAAGTATATTATTAAAATTTAGGGTGGAAGAAATAGGGAAAGATTAGAGGCCTAGCGAATTAGCGATTCTAATAACGTAAATTAATTTGGCAAGCAGTTCGGAATAGATTCCCAATTTAAAGGCAAATGACAAGGCAGAACTGTAAAGTAATACTAATAATATTAAAGACCACGGTCTCTAGTTAATACAAAATATAAGAGCTATACCGAATATAAATTTACATAAGTTAATGAAAATTAGATTTTTGAAGTCAGCGTATTTTATTATGATCTAAACATCGCTATAATACAATTTAAAACCCGTAGCAAAAGTATGAAACTGGGAATAAATTATTTTGCGATACTAGAATCGTAAACAAAAATTAATAAGTTTGTCTGCTGATATAAAACGAATGTAAAAAACAAAAACTGTTTTATTTAGTATAAATGTTGGACCAACAAATGAATTTTCTATTATCAAACAAATGGTCGCATTCATTGCATACATAAGTTAATAACAATCAGATTTTTAAAGTCAGCGTGTTTTATTATGATCTAAACATCGCTATAATACAAATTAAAATCCATATCAAAAGTATAAAACTGGGAATAAATTATTTTGCCGTAATAGAATCGTAAAAAAAGACTAATAAATTCGAATGCTGATATATTAAGCGAATGTAAAAACTATGTTTCATTCGGTAGAAACGCTAGACTAATAAATGAATTTTCTATCGTCAAACAAATGGGCAAATTCATCGTAAACGAGGTTTGATTTCGTTATGCATAAATATATGCATATAAAATATAATGATAAATTCGATCAACTCGTACGTTTCGTTGCTAACGAAATTTTATTAAACACAATATTTTAGTGAAATGAGATTTCCTACCACGAGATAACGAAACATGTATTATAATTTCTGGTTTCGCTGAGGCATCGAATATCATACAGTAAGGGAACTTTTTACCTAGAATTGGAATGTTTTGTTCCCAATTCAGCCTAACGGATGGTGCAAGATTCGGTGGGAGTTGTTTAATTCACGGACCAACGTTACCGCCGCTTCCTCTTCAATCCGAGTGCGATAATCTCTCCGTTTCCGGGGAAGCAGGTATCGAAGAAGTGAAAAGTCCAGTTCTACGAAGTCCTCCACCATTTTCGCATTCGCGTTGCCCTCCTGAAATTCACAAATCTTGCATTTGTGTGCGTTTCATCGCGGAACACACCAAAATGCTCGAGGATTCGACCAAGGTAATCTTTTTAGTATCTTTAAGAATAAAGGAGAATTGAAATAATAAGCCTTCGTCGCATTATAAGTTTCAATTGTTTTTTCGCGGGACACGTCTATAATTATTAGTGTCTACAGTTATTATCATTCAAAAATACTGTGACTTTATCGCTTATTATTAGTTTCTAAACTCTCGAAAATCGTTTCTTCGTCGGTATGAGTGCATACATATTTTGCAAGTTTTTTGGGTTCTGAACATTCGGCTGAGAACATCTTATCGGTATAAAACAAATCTTAAAAGGGTAATTTAATAGTAATAGTAATAATAGTATTTAAATTATTTATCGATTATGTTCTGAATTCGAGTTATGTTTCTTTAAATATAAAATTTATCTAAAAAGTTGAGAAATGTTGGTTTTGCGAATAATATAAAGATATTCCAAATATTAGGTGTAGAAATTAATTCTCTACTTTCATATTTAATTATTTGTAACTCTAGTACAAACAGAAATATTTGTCCACCACTTTGTTACATTAATGTACCAACTGTCATGAAAAAAAACACAGGTTGCAGCGTCGTTTGGTTTTACAACTATATTATACTGCTCTCTCGTATAACTGAAGAAAGGTCGTAAGTGCTATAATTTTTCTTTTTAAATAAATGGTAAGGTTATTATAGAAAGGCATAGAATTAATTCCTACATATAATATATTATGTAGAACGCATATAAGAAATCCCAAGGAGATGAAATTTTTGTGATACGAACATTAATATGAAAGGTCTATAAATGTACTTCTGTAAACGTAATTCGATCATCTTTAGCAGGATGTAGTTAATTAAGATCACACCTCAAGTGTGCCAATTAAAAATTAATATTCCCATTTCAATCTTAAAATTAACGTTAGAGTTCCTGCATTCTGTATTTAGCAATCTGACATTAATAATTTGTGAAAAGCTGAAAGACATACTTATATAAACGTAATTCAACAATTCTTACCTAGAAGTAATGAATCAATATCACACCTTAAGTCTTCGAGTTGCAAATCAATATTCCAATTTCAATCTTAAAATTAACGTTAGAGTTCCTGCATTCTGTATTTAGCAATCTGACGTTAATAATTTGTGAAAAGGTGAAAGAGGACTGGAAGTACGTGGCGATGGTCCTAGACAGACTGTTCCTTTGGATTTTCACTTTGGCGGTCCTGGTTGGCACGGCTGGAATTATCTTACAAGCACCGACCCTCTACGATGACCGGGTTCCGATTGATAAAAAATTCAGCGATTTTGCAACCACAACGGTAGTAAACTGCCCGCCGCAATAGTCTATGCCTGAGCTCTGTACCGTAGATAAAGACTAAGGACCAACGCCCGGAAGTAACTTGGTACCAACCCGGAATCCCATTCTAGTCTCAGGAACTTCCAACTTCCATCAACGTTCGGTAACGAAATTACGGTAAAAGGGCTCCATTTTCTAAAACGATTGTAAAGTATACGACGTACACCGTGCTTCGTGCTTCGGAAGAAAAAAAAATAGAGGAGAGAAACGAACGAAGAAGATCCAAGGAAATACAAATTATAAAAACTACTACTTCGGTTTCAAGTTTCAAGTTTACGAGAAAATGTGAAATGTTTTGTTCCTGAAACGCAATTGAAATGATAACGAGTAAGCTGACTCGGGCCAGGGGTGAGATTTCTCCGAACGAGAAACGTTCGAAACATGTCGGTAATCTTATAACTTTGGGTCCATCCAAGGAGATAGAAATTATAAAAACTATTATTTCGGTTTCATTTCAAATTTACGAGAAAATGTGAAATGTTTCGTTCCTAAAATACGATTGAAACGTTAACGATTAAGCATACTTGTGTCAGAAGTGGGATTTCTCTGAACGTGAAGCGTTCAAACTGTAATCCTGTAACCTCGATTCTATCCAGAAAACAAAGAAGAATCGACTATGCAATACGAAGGAATCGCACGCCTTGGAATCTTTCTTCGTTTCGATGCCATCGACTTAAGAGAACGCGCGACGAAATGTTGATCGTTCGAGTGTTATCGTCGCGCGGAGAAGAAGCGATCGACGTGTCGCGTGAATTATGAAGAAACTTATACCTATATAGTCTGCTCAAGTAAATCGTAATATGAAGCTGCCACTACTTAATCGGGTTAACTTAAAAGAACAAGTTAATTAAATGTATTGTAACGATAATTTAGTTAAACCCTTGCCGACTTTCGTCGTGTTTCCGTGACTCTTGAAGGGATCGAAGAGACGGAAAGGTTAAGTTAAACGGTTTACGGTTGATCGCCGTAAAATTCGATTGTTCAACTCTAGCCCAAGGGTGATGAAACTTTCTCGAATAAACCTGTCGTACGATCGCGCGTTTTATATATCCCGTTTACTCGAAACGTTGAGAGAAATTATTCTAGGCATCACGACAGTAGATAGTTCGTTGTACGACACGAATATAGCGTGTAACTTACTATATAATCGATTAGTTTTAAACATTTAGTAACGTACCCGTTTGTACGAACGTATGTTTAAGGAAATCGGTGCGGTGGAGAGAAAGGATAACGGTTCAAGCGTACGCGCATCGAAATGTCGCTCGAGATTACGGTTTCTATTCTTTTATCGTTCCCACGTTCGTTAACTGATTTCTTATATTAGGAGAGACTGGGGTTAATTGAAACATGGGGCAATAAAAGTAAAATAAATATTTTAAAGATAGTTTACGACATAAACAGAGCGTCGAAGAGAAAAAGGACCAGTTTTCGTGTCTAAACCTATCGTATCAACGTTTCTATTTTTTTGTATTACTTTTCCAACACGAAAGGTAAGTTTTCTAACTATTCTTATTTTATTTATCAATTCAGAACTGTCATTCCTCTTTCTGTCCAATTTACATTATCATAATTATGAATCCTAGTTGATTTTATCCTAGTTGATTTTAGAATGTTAAATACCTACCTACGATATTCAATTTTGTTTCTGTGAAATTAAACATCTGTAACGACTGGGTTGTATCTGTTGAATCAACTGTATTGTTGATTGAAATCCTTTTCATTTGATTGTTTCTAGAGGCATTTTCAAGTGATTTTTTTTCAATTTTCTTTCATTTTTAATGATTTTAACGAGTCTGACTTTTTTTAGTGTGTATTTTGGATATTTAATAGCTCGATTCTTTGTTCAGTTGATTAATATCGATTAAATATAGACAAATTCATTTAATAATATTAATTACTGTCGATGTTAAATATTATTAAATAAAACTAATGATTTTGCACCAAACGTTTTGATAGTATTTATGAAAACAAATGAATAATGGTTCTCTTTTGAAACCACGTGATCGGGCGAGTATAATTGAATTCCATTACCAAACAGATAGGACATAGAACGAAGCCACGATAAGCTATTTTAACAAAAATGTTCAAATTGACCCCAGTCTCCCCCTACTCTCTGTAATAATGATCTTTTCAGCTGAGATCGTAATCATACAAAAAGTTCTAGTCTTTTTATTACTCAAAAACAGTCCCATTTGTGGTGATTATTGGGAATATCTTTTATTATTAACACTTTAACACTCGTCTAAATATTTTTGGAATGCACACATGATGCTATCAAGAGATACACGTATATAACCTACCCCCGATTTACATAGAATTCATGGTTTTTTCTATGAAAAGCAGTATTTAAAATGAGAGTAAAGTACAAATGAAAGGCATGAAAATATCAGCCCATTCGTGAAATAATAAATATGTAAAATTACATTTTATAATATTATTTTTACTTTTCAAAGGTGCCTCTTATTTCTATTATTTTTGTTTTTAAATTTCCTTCGACACGGTAACATCTTTAAAATTTAAATTGTATTATAATAATCCAACAAAAACTGTAATTATTTATCGTTATCCATTAAATACGAAATTTTAGAAATTCTTTATTAGAAAAAGCACAACGATATATATCTTACAACTGTTAAAGACTTACTGCCCTGATCAATACGAATGCTTTTTGTATTTAAATAAAAAAGAAGGAGGGAACGAAATTCCCTTTTGTAGATTTAATGCTAGTGTTAACAAGGGAACGGTACTAACGAATAACTGTACAAATACGTGCACAGCATCGATTTCTGTTTTTAACAGTTTTTGTAAATTCGATTGTTTCGAAAATTGTGTAAATCGGGGGATGGGTGTACAAATTATCCACGCAACAAAATTGCTGTCCTATAGCCTAATCTCAAATTTAATTTAACGGTCAGCTCTCAAAAATTGAATATTATTTTCATCAATAAATATGCTCGTATTAGGTATTTGATCCCAGATAATGGTCAAAGCAATATTCGTCGTTTTCTGATAATAATATTAATAATTAAATTTTATTAGGGATGGACACATTTTTCATAATCGAAACCTTCTATTCGATTAAAATAATCGTTTCTCGCAACGTCATTTATTTCACACGTTTCACCTACTGCGTTACAGTTTACACTATTACATACACGCATTATCGTACGACCAAATGAAATTTGCAAATAGATCGGACCAGGCATGTTTCTTCCCAGCTGATGGAAATAAATAAAGATTAATTTCACCCCGCGAAAATTAATCTCGAGAGAAACTTCGTAACGGTCGCGTACTTCGCCTCTATAAAAATATTGTATTTTGTAACAACAATCGAACGACGCGAGACATTACAATAATAATAACCAATAGTACTGTAAGAACAAGTAAAGCATACGAATTCTAAAGCTGATAGATGTAGCTGATTGAACAACTGATTGACGTCGTTGTTCAATGCTGTAGTAAGTGGTTGATGTTACCGTGAGTTGTTCACGATTTCTTTTCCAGGTTCGTTCGTTTATTTGTGTAATTATGCGCCATGTATGTATAAACAATGTATTACCACGGTTAATGTTTGTTAGTTACGTCTCGTGCAAGCGGACACCGATATTCCCGAGAATCGTGTCGGAGAATCTGCGATTCTTTAGCAAAAATCGAACGGAACGACGTTGCAAGTGAACGTTCGACGACGATCGTTAATTTGCAACCTCGCGAAATCGTAAAATTATCGATACTTTGACGTGGATCAGGCCTTGTATAAACTCGACTCGACTCGGCTCGGCTCGACTCGACGAATCTCTAATTCTTCGACGTCCGCAGGCATATTCCTAGCTAAAAGTCGTAGTTTGGACGCAATCGAAGGTACGATGCCTTGTGTCGCGTTGGATTGTAAATATTACCTATACATTCGTAGGACGAAGTATATCGGTTCCGTAAATACTGCCATTAGTAAGCGTCGCGTTAGCGCGAGAGACGTTTTTGTATCGTTGTATTGGTAAGCTCCGTAATTGTTCGTTAACCGTTAACCAAATAATAAAGAAACGATTCGGCGCGCACGGCTGAAGCGTTCCGCTTATCATTTTTATTTCGGCGTCGAGTCGATCTTCTAACCCCGGAAATTGACCGAAGAGAAACGAAAATGGACAACGCGCGAATCGACGAATGAAAGACGCTTCGGAAACGAAGGGTTGACGGATAAATTGTCGATTGATCGGAGATCGATTTCGGGACACGTAGTATTTTGGAGACTCGTAAACGTATTCGCTACCTGATCGAAAAGTCGTCCAGTAAACGCTGAAGCGTATGCTCGAAGTTAGAAACGGGAGCTGCATCGTTAACCTCGGACTTCGGGCGAATTTTGTCAAAGTCTGAATTCTACCTTAGAGGAACGAAAACGGATAAGAAATTTACTTTGCACTAGATCGATAGGGAAGAACGCACACATTTTCTATGATAGGGTTAGTTACTAACTAACGCGTTAACGTGAATTATCGGCTACCATGTTGAAGCAGCTGTTGAATCGTTTACGCGATTCCGCATCGAGCGATTTTAAAGTCTCGCTTTAACAATAGTAGATTATTCGATAGTCGGCTATTGTTACTTTGATATTTTAACCGTTGTTAATCTGTCGCAGACATTTAATTGTTGTTGTCGGTGAGGTGAGACGATCGAGGTGTTCGTCCAGTGCTAAACGGAAAAGTTAATGAATTAATGATTCTTGGACGAGAAAACGAGTTCGCGATACCTAGTTACAAATTAGTCGAATAGAGAGAGAGAGAGAGAGAGAGAGAGAGAGAGAGAGAGAGAGAGAGA
>NW_026533254.1:848775-862538 GCF_026225885.1 Hylaeus anthracinus
GAGAGAGAGAGAGAGAGAGAGAGAGAGAGAGAGAGAGAGAGAGAGAGCGTGTGTGTGTGTGTAAGAGGGAGAGAGAAAAAAAGAGAAAAAAAGCAATTAATATTAAGGTGTAAATAAAATGTACATAGAGAAGCGTAACGTAAGTCGAAAGCTGTAAAGCGATTGAACATTTGTACTATTTCAAGAAACTGGGATCACACGTCGCACAAATGAATCCCACGATGATATTGTTTAGAACATGCCACAATACGATGATGGTTGGCAGTGGAAATACGAGCTAAACGAGTTGTTCTATTTATTAGTAACGACGAACCAGTCAAAATAATTTGTATTCCTTTAAGTTACTTTAACAGATAAGTGCGAACAATGTAACCGATACGAACTTCGTCTTATTTTCTAAACGAATTATTCATGTTGCATTCTCATGCATGATTGGTGTGGCCTTGAGCGCTGAACTAACGTTTAGCTGCAGTTTTGCATCAAATTCGACCCCATTCCTTTCCTAGCGAATACGAAGTTCATGGGTTAAAATTTGTCAACGGTTATCTATTGGGTTGGTCAGAAAGTTGATCTGGATTTTAACGCGTAAATGAAAAGTGACTTTTTTTTAGAGAAGGAAATATCTTTATACAATAACATGTTCACCATTTTATTTTATGATGTTTTGGGCAAAATTATGATCCCTCACATATAGAATTTCTCTAAGTGATGTTTAACAACCCTTCAGAATCAAAGCTCTTTCCACTCAGCGATTTTTCTAAGAAGCAAGAAAGATGAAAATTGGAAAAATCAATCTGAAAAATAAGTGTGCACGTTTGTTTTTAGAATTAAAAGATGTATGATACTAAAGTTAGGCTGGATATTTGTATATCAAAGTCGTTTTATAGATAAATAATGTTTTGATCTGTGTGTATTCGATTAAACCAAAAGAAATCTATTTAAAGTTCGTCCCTAAAGGGATTAAACAATAGTGGAAGTGAAGTTAGTAAACCGAACGAACTTTTTGGCCAACTTAATACACACTCATAAGTCATTGGACACTTGCGAACATTCGCTACTTAGAAGCAAACACTTCGAATTTCAACTCATCAGTCCACAGGACTATTCCTGAATTTTCTATCAATCGATTTCGATGATATTTAGCCCACTGAAGTTTCTTAACTTTATTTTGACCAACACCCCTTTTAACAGTCGACACCGAAATTGGTTTCTTTTGTTTTTTATTTAATTTCATTGTAATTTCTGACGCAGTTCGTCTTTTATTCCGTTTACTTAACCCTTTCAGACCTAAATTATATTTTTTCTCGTATTAATGTAATTGAATTTTTAGACTTGGACTAAAATTAGTATAGGAAAAATAAAACAACAATACTAATAGTGTAGTTTTTGAGGAAAACTGGTCTTTCTACATGTGCACAAATAAGGACATTCACCCTAAACGCTAGTGTAGGTAATTTTTAAATGTTGTGTCCTCAATTGTGAACGCAAGGTCTAAAAGGGTTAATGTTTTAACATAACTATCGTCAGCTATCGATGCTTTTCTTGGCCTCCCTGACCGTTTCTTAAATTCTATATTCCCTATATAGATACGGTTTCATTGTGTAACTCACGGTAGACGCGGAAATTCCCACTTTTTCTAAAATTTCTTTTATGGAATAGCTCCCTCCGGACAAAGCGACTATTTCAGAACGCTTTGCCTCACTTAAATCTTTTTTCCTCGTCTTCATCGCGCTCTTAAAACTATTGAAACCAAATTGTTCGCGACTAATGCTTCGAAGTGGAAGTCTAAGAGTCTGTGAGGTTGTTAGGTTTATATTGTGTTTACAAACGTTTATAGAAGTCACATGGCGAAAAAATAGTGGTTTGGGTAAACAGAGACAAAAATTACCCTCAACAATCATTCTTACTTAATGTATTTTCAATAGTTCGAATGTGTTTTTCTACATTTAAAATATTTGAACAACTAAATGTTTTTTATTGTTGCACCCAATTGAGAGTAAACATACATATTCGTAGTATAAGCATGAATAAAGCATCACAATTTCAGTATTTTACGTTGTAAAAGGTGTCACAACTAAACCAGGCCCTTTAAATACCTCTTCTAATTATGATGACATACAAATAATATTTTACATGCAATTTGGATCACTCTGTACCATTCAAATATTTACTATACCATAAGAAATACTTCACATGCAATTTGAATTGTATGAAGTATCCCAAGGTGCATGTAAAATATTTTTTGTACCATCACAATTAGAGGAAATATTTAGGATATCTTGTATGACTTGTACACCTTGTATAACCAAGTTTTCCATAAATAAGTATCCAATGATTTATGAGCGGGGATATATATATATCTTTCAGTTAATACGAAAATAACGAGTGATTCGTATTTATAATATTTTTATTCGCGCAGCGTACATGTAACTATGTATTAACGGGTCCGGTCAAACTATGTAACGTAGAGTAAAATTGTTAAGAATGACAACTCGCCAAGATCGTTAGTTGTCATAAGCATCAACTGGAGCTACATTCAGCATTTTTCGTGAGCAGAGAATACCCTCTGCTCAGAAAAAAAGAAATAGCCACGGAAATTCGATTCGTTCCTCCAAGCACAGTTTATACAAGATAAAAGAAACTTTTCGAAGAAAGAACAGAGCTGGGCATTTTTGCCCCGCTGCTTGCGTCGATTGATATTCAAATAAAACTACACACACGTCGAAGACGATCGTCATGCGGGTGTTTCTTTAAAGATTCGGATGAATCTTAGCGTAAAATCTTTCCGAGTTCTTCGAGTATTCGTTCCGTGAGATTCGAAACATTTAAATTAGCAGCTCCCATCTCCGAGTCAACACCAAAATGGAGCAAATTTTTCTCACCGAAAATCCTCTTTTTAGCTTTCAATATTTCGTTTTCCTGTTCGAATGCAAGTGTTCTCGATGAAATTTCTACGTTCATTCAAATTCGATAGAACCACTTTTGAAAACGTTCGAGAAATGTTCCGCTAAGAGACTTGGAGGCTCCTAATGCAAATAGTATTACGATAAAATGCCAAGGAATTAAGTAGGTCGATCGAAGCTCGTTAAAAGTATTAATCTATCGTTTAAGCGAAAAGTAAAAAAGAAAAAAAAAAGGAAACGGATTATTATCTTAGGAAAAAAGACGAGAAACGAAATTTCATGCGCGTTGTATACATGTATAACCCAGTGTAATGATACAGTGTTCAGATTCATTTTATTCTTATTCCGTGTTACATGTTTACCAGTTTTGAGTAAATTCGACGTAACATTTCAATTCGTTTCTCTTTCTGTGTACTATACTGTGCCAAATAAACGCGCAAGATGCTTGAATCGCATAACGACAATAAATTGGAAAACAACCAAGCAATCAGTCATCGCAAAATCTGCTCCTCTAAATGTTCCCATTGACTCGCAGAAAGCATCGTATCTCGGAAGAATTCTTAACTCTGGAAGGAACAAATCTGAGGAAGCTTCTATTTAGAACGGATACGTTTCGATAGTTGAAAAAAACAAATGGGAAAGCACGTGAACGAAAAACGAATAAAGAGAAACGAAAGGCTGCTACTTCCAGGGCTGTTGAATACATCTTCTCATCATTTCGTCACAATTCAACTGTTCGAATTCATTTCAATCGACACCCGCGTCCCGATCTCTGACCACTTGACACATTTGAATGCGCAACGTAATTAAAAGGTAGCTTAAAAAACATTCTGTAATTCAGAAAACATTAGAAACGTAGGCTAACGATAAGTACGAATAAATATGACGATATGATTACATAATAACGATAATTATAGTAAACAAATGTACTGTATAGCATTAGCGCTATTAAATTGAGAAAAAATAACGAGCTGATTATAGTGATGGAGAAAAATTCTCGAATATCTCGAATATTAGATACAAGTACTATGTATATCGTTTGTTAAATATGTACCTATGAATTACCGATATCCGTCGTTCTAAGGCTACACGATGTAAGGACGAGATTCTTGTTGCTTGGTTTTGTAATCATGCTTGATAAAAGCATTCGAAGAATAAAACTTGTTGTCGTAGAAACCCTTCTTTGGTCATTTTCTAAACAATCGTACCCTATGCGTTCAAACGGAACGAAGAGAAAACAAACATTTGAATTATTCATCAACCTCTTCGCGCCTTTGGCCACATCCAGTTAGGAGCGAAAGTGAACACACATACGATATTTTTACAAAAATGAATTTTTATTTCATGTTTGCATATAGAATAGACAAAAAGGAAAATACATAGCAGTAAGTACAATGTTTTAGTTTTCCAAACAAATTTTACCGATCGCGATATCATTATTATTTTGATAAATACAAACTTTTTCTGTGTAATCGGTTTTGCAACACAATTTATTTTCAATATTTTTATTCAATATATTCATTAGGGTGAAGCTAAGAAACGTAAACGTTCTTATTGTACTGCTGTTGTTCGTGCAGTAATACGTATTAACATACTGTCATGAAACCATTATCTAAAACCATTATCTAATACTATCAAAAATAATATTATTTCTCAATGAAAATCTGGGTATCAACGCGAAAGTTGCTGAAAAGTTTGCAGTCACTAAGTCTGTAGTACACAAAATACGAAAACGATATTGTAAAGAAGTTCGTACATCTTTAGGAGGACGTCCAAAATTATTGTCTTGTCAGGATTAACGACGATTAACGAAGTACATAACTTCATAAGTCGCGACGATGGTGTCAATGGCTGCAAAGTTTAGAAACTGATGTTGGAAAAAAATAAGCAAACGGACGGCTCGAAGAGCATTAATAGAAGCTAATTATATCACTGGAGAAGAAGGAAAAACCTGCTCTTTCAAAGAAAAATATCAAAGCTCGTTTGAGTTTTGTCGAAAAATATATAAATTGGAATGCAGAAAAATGGAAGACCGTAATTTTTTCAGACAAGTCTAAAATAAATCGAATTTTATCTGATGGACGTTCTTGGTTTTGGAAAAGTAAAAGTGAATCCCTTCTGCCGCGTCATGTTAAACAGACAATTAAATTTGACGGTGGTTCAGTCATGATATGGGGTTGGATTACGGCGTATGGTGTAGATCCATTGCATCGAATTAAAAGTACGGTGAACCAATGCACTTACAAAATCATTTTAGAGCAGAGTTTAGTGAATATTGTTGATAATATGCCGGTACCAGAATGTGACGTTGTTTTCCAACACGATAACGCTCCCGAGCATTCTGCAAAGAGCATCAAACAGTTGCTCGAGGCTCAACAATTTCAAACGATGGCGTGGCCTGCTCAAAATCCAGATTTAAATCCCATTGAGAATGTCTGGACATTTTTCGAAATGAAACTAGCGAACGAGTATAGTGATCCACCAACGACAATAAATGATTTGTGGCAAACAGTGCAGCAACAGTGGTATTCTATTACTCTAGAATACTGCGAAAATATAATTTCCAGTATGCCTAAACGCATTTATGCCACTATTAAGGCCAAAGGCTTCTGGACAAAATATTAAATGCACACAAATTTGAAATGTTTATTTGAAAATAAATTGTGTTGCAAAACCGATTACATGGAAAAAGTTTGTATTTATCAAGATAATAATGATGTCGCAATCGGTAAAATTTGTTTGGAAAGCTAAAACATTGTACTTACTGCTATGTATTAGGTTGTCCCAAAAGTTTCTTTATTTTTATTAATACTTGATACATACACAATATTTTATGTTTTATGTTACGTTATAAAATTGTTTACAATTCATTTCGTTCCATTACTGTTACAGCATCAATGTCTGAGAAACTAGATTGTCTATTTATATAAACACTGCCACAGAAAATAATTGAATGCAACTCACGAAAGAAACTTTTAGGACAACCTAATATTTTCCTTTCTTTCCATTCTACATATATGCAAACATTATATAAAAATTAATTTTTGTAAAAATATCGTATGTGTGTTCACTTTTGCTCCTAACTGTATGTTGACGTTTAGTTTTTTTATAATTATAATTACTATCAATAATAAAAAGAACAAAAATTTGATAATAACAAAAAAAAAATCATCCGTGAAGAGGTTAATATTTAACCACGTTCTAAAATGATTAGAGTTCATAAAAAGTGTTAACAAATTTCAATCGTCCGCCATTTTGCATTTTTCAATCAGAAGTGTTCGATTCTAGTGCGGACGATAACGACAAAACGACATTTTAATAATTGATTTTTTGCTTGATAATCCAATGTCAAGTTATCGTGTCAACCATGGAAAAAAAGCGACAAATTTCAAATGACTAAATTAAATAAAATTATTAAAAGTAAACAAATAGCGACAAATTTCAAATGGTTAAATTAAATAAAATTATTAAAAGTAAACAAATACATAAAAGAAAATTTTATTTATTAGTTTAACATGTCTACTATTATATATATATAAACATTGACAGTCCACAATTATTTGTTATGTAAAATAAAGATTTTTAAGGAAAACTGCCTTTGTTTCTTTCGATAATAGACCCCTTACCTTCTCTTCGAATTAAATATTTAGAAATTAGAAAGACCGAACAAAAATTTATTCTTGAATTTTAAGATTGTTTACCAATCCAGATGCGTAGATTAACCCCAGAACCATTCATTTTTGTACACCTAGTACATGACGCATTTCTATTAACAAAGACAGCTGAAAAAATTAATCCCTTGTAGTTACTGATCACACAGTCTTTCTTCACAAGTAGGCTTTCCATCAGTCTCTATTCTTTCAAGTTCTTGACTGTGGTAGAGGCACTATACTTTTACCACTCGAGGTCCCTTTTACGACTTCGAATCACACTAAGCACGAGACCTGTTTCTACGGTCTAGTGCGCCTCAAGTGTTGTCATATACACATCATAAATACGTGGCATTCGAGGTTTCAGATATTGGTACTCTCCTCCAGAAATTTGAAATCGAGAAATTCGAATAATCGATTAATGAATAGCGAGATTCGTAATTCTACCATTCTGTAAAAAATAATCGAAATCGGATCATAGCGGAATGAAATCGTAGAATAAACTGCATATTAACCCTTTGCACTCGACGACAGCTTTATTACTAACACTTTCGACGACTAAACTTTATTCTATTGGAAAGTCGTGGATATAAAATGTTTTACTACTACTTCAAAGTATACCAGTTTAGGGATCAATTTACAAACCAATATCGCTGCGATGAGTTCGAGATTCAACGAAATCTAAGATAAACAAAGACTGTGGCTTCTAAGTCGCTCTTCGAGTTTAAATGTATTAACCCTTTGCGGACGTACATATGTCTACTCTCAACCACAAAAACTTTGTTACCGTTCCGGTTGTATGTCTGCTCTCAGCCACCACAGCAAAGAACCATACTAATCTTATGTTGTATTCCGCAGACTAAAAAGATTTAAGCCATTAGACAATAGTAATAGATTCTAAAATATTAGTGTAATAATAGATTAATGGAAAGATTAATGAAAAGATCGTTAGTAATTACATATATTCAGTTATACAAGAATATATAAACATATGGACCAGTCGATGAAATATCTACATGTTAAATTTTTCAAAGACAAAAATATTGAATATTGGTACTCTTTCTGCAACTGTAATTCCAAATAATATTTTTCAAACTGTGTTAAAGCGTAATTACGCATTCTCGCTTCTTCAGAAAGTTACCGAAGATAAGATACCATACAATGGAGAACTATAAAATATAATTTTTACATAAAAACGTTACACTAAAACACATTATTGTGTAAACATATATCTAAAGTCCACAAAATAATTAATTAATCTTGTTTATCCTTCATAAGCTTGCATATTATATATTACTGCTCGTTTCTCGGAAATTAATTCCAACCAGTACAATAGCTATGCCTACATCTAATACGACCACAAAGGGTTAATTCATATGTTTATTAATCAATGCTCATCTTATCGATGCTATGACTATCTCTCGATCATCCTTTCGAATATGGGACAATTAAATCTTACGTGTTGAAAAATCCATTGCGCAATGGTTAGTATAACATCATCCATATTAATTTTTGACCGCGGGACGATTTTTGTCGGAACTTCTACGGGGCATACTACTGCCATTGCCGCGCTCGTAGTTTAAAGCGCCCTGTTCTGTTTCACACAGAGCCGTTCAACCGTCTTGATCTTTCGAGAGCCTGTCGTTAACTAAATAGCGACGAATCAGCTGTTCCGAAAAATCAATATATCGATTGAACGTTGACACGGCTAGCCAGACAGAGACAGAATTAATATATTTCTCGTTTCACTCATGTTGAATTCATTTGTCTTAACCCATTGACAGGGTTCCCCGCATACTTGAATGCGATTCACTCGATTTCCTCCTCTTTTCTCAAAAGGGGCCAACGAAATAATCGAATCGAGCTGCAGTTGTTCAGTTTTTCAAAGACCTTTGACCGAAAACGATCGAGCTCATCAGACACGGTTCTGAATTAAAATCACGTATCAATTGGTCGTTACAATCCTTGATATTCTCGTTTATTCTGATTGTACAGGATTCAACGTAAGATTGATTGACTGAGATCGATCATCGAGACTTCGTCAATCATCTTCGTTTTCCATAATCAATCAGTCGAATAGTGCCGAATAATCTTTGGATTCAGCCAATTGATGTATCGAATTACTAATGATTGGTCGAATAGGGTTCAACACGGAATTCAACCAATTATTTATCGTTCTCGACATGCGTTGGTCGAAAAAGAGTCGTAATATCGAGACTCAACCAATCGTCACGATTTCGAAATTCATACATCAAGAAAACGACGCGTCTAGGGCAGGAATTGTCAGATGCAGCCCTACCGATGAGTCTACTGACAATTCCGAGACGAAACGCACCCACTCCGTAAATTCGATCCATTTGAATCAATCACTCAATATTAATTTGGCGAGTGATAATCCGATTGTTTGTATCTTTTAAAAAATTTGACAAGTAAAAATATGCAACAGCCCCCGCCCAAGTAGACGAAATTTTTAAATTCGACAAATCAATTTTTCAAAAATATCTCCTTCTAGAGAATGACAAGACGAAACTTTTTTATATTTACAGTTTATTCATTCGACGTTTAGTCTCAAAAATAAAAAATGTAAAGTTAAAAGTCCTTTCTCCCGAAATTCAATTAAATTTTAAAATATAAGTCGCTGTAATTTGGCCAAATCACATCGAAAATCTTTTAAATATTGTACAGATACGTAGTAGGATTCTACGGAATAGGACATCCCTAAATTGTACGTACTGAAAACGTTCCTACGCATTATTTTCATAACACTTCACGAAAACATTATTTTTGGAAAAAATAGGAGTGAAACGGAAAGAACGCGATTTGTATGATCTAATTATCCGCTAAGACAGTGTCCTCGTAGTGTTACTAGAAAGAAATCTTCGGAATCCTTTGAATCAAACATCAGGAAACACAACTTTCAATATATTTATTCTTATATTTCTATCATCCGTGTTCATAATGCTGAAGCCTTATTGATGGCATCTCCTTTTAACAACTTTTCAATTTCAGGTAATGAATTCTTCAACCACGATGTAACAAAATTCCCGTTTGCTTCGACGAGTGCTGCAGCGTACCTTGCTCCCTTCGTACTGTCGTAATTATTTTCTCGGAATAGTTGCAACTGTAATAAACAAGCATTGCTTAAAATATCGACGATCCACGTTATGATCACGTTAACCCCTTAAGGGGTCAAACCACTCTAGAAATAAAAAAAAAGACCTAAATTTGACAATTTATTTTGGGAGTGTGACAAATGGAATAGAATGTCTTTTCAGAGGGTTTATTTAACACATACTGAAGAACGAAAAACCATTTTTTTATTGTCATTTTCTGACAAAATGGCGGCGACAGAGCTCATCGTCGAAAACAGCTCTTTTGAAAACACCGCCACAGCAGGACGGATTTCTCGGCGTCTATGAGTTATGGAACAAATACTAAAGAACATTTATAATCTATATACAATTGGCTTTGGTAGTACGTACGGTTTTTCTTCTTAATCAATTTTTGTGGAAGTGGCGCACTTTTTAAACAATGAATCGACTTTTTGCCCTAAAAATGAGCATTAAATTGTTTATAAAAAAAAAAGTTTACATTCAATCAAAAAACGGCTACGTACTTCCAAAGAGAATATTGTTGTGAAGCTACTGTACAAATTTCAATTCGATCCATGTAATAGTCACTGAGAGATCCGTCCTCCCAGTTTGAACAAAGTGGTTTCGAGAAAAACGCGTTTAAAGTTTTATAAACACTTTAATCGCGCTCTGAGGCGCTGCGGCAAAATCGATCATTGAACCTTTTAACATTTCTTTTTCACTATAAATCAAATGACGTATTATTTTTATGACCCTAAAGTATCGTTTAAGGAAAATAAAATCGGTTTTTTTGAAAATCCTAGAGTGGTTTCACCCCTTAACTTATAATTTAAGCTCCAACAGTCTGGGACCAAAATATTGTGTTGACATTTGGTCGGAACTTGATAATCAATTTTGGTTCGAATATCCGATCACGGTCTCACACGTGCTTGTAGCATAAGGGTTTATCTTTAACCGACGTCCACATAATAATGTTAACTGTAACAGATACTCACGTCTTCCAAATCTTGTTCGGTGGTTAAACCGTTACTCATCGATAACACGAAAGACTTCATTACTCCGTAAGATCCAGCAAACCTAACACCAAAAAGTTATCGTTTCTTTTTTGTTATAATGCAGCTGGTTCTAATTTGTTGTTAAGTACCTCTGTGCAATATCCTGCCAGTTTGCTCGAACGAACCGAGATGCAGCTTGGGCAGCGGCTGGATTTCGAGGAAAGGCTTTCAATATCACCGATATTTCATCCTGATGGAATGTCCCTTCGTGCAGAATTTCGTTCAGTATACTAATAACGGAAAACAAAGAAAATGTGCAATATTATACACGTCGATGAAAGACAACAAATTTATTATATTATTTACAATTTTGTTGTGAGTTGCTTGTCATGTTTATTAACTATAGTGTATTATCGATAATAAGGATTACTATTATATATTTTTACTACTCTTCGAGGACGCTATATTTAGGTAAGTTATGAAATATGTTATATGAACCGTTCTTTGCACAAATCGATTAACTTCATCCTCCTCCTTTTCGAGGTCGGTTAAAATAGTTGTGAAATGCGATGAAATGATGTACAAATAATAATAATAATGCAATGTAAAAGTTCATATAAATAAAAAAAGTTATGACCATACCAAGTGCTTTGACACTTAAATTTAAGATTTTTCAAAAAGAGGAGTTATTTGATTTGTGCAGTGAACAGTGTATATACAGTTAGTGTAAGAAGTATTCGTACAGCAACCAATTTAAAATAATACTAATAAGAAAAGAAATAAGAGGTTAACATTAAAAGTAATCAACTTTTACGACTACTATATCTATACATGTATACATTCAAATTAAATCTACACTGTCAAATTTTCTTCTTTGAACGACCCTTTAAATGAAAAAAAGTTTCAATAACAAAAATTAATTGTATCTGGAAATTCTATGCATTAGAAAAATACATTAGCTGGACCAGACTCCCCCCTTAATGGCGTTGGTTGAGTTTATATATTTCTAGGTGAAATGATTACTATCGTCGATAATCATCGCGCACGGATTGCGAGCCGTCCTGCTTTAGATGTTGGCGTGCACCATTCTTGCGGTTGCTCAGCATCCGTAATGTTTCACCGTGATTGATCCGTCACCGCGACTCGCCGATGCCCCGTGAGCTGAAAGGACCGCTTTGGCTCGACGAAGAGCCCAGTTTCTCAGATCCTAAGTTTTAATGAAAGATATTATCCCCATCTACTTCGCAAAGTGTTTCCGCCCCGAGGTTTCGCTCTCACTTTGCCGAGCTATACTGCTCTCATTCGGTTCGAGCAGCCATTGCACTTGGCGGCAGATATTATCGTAAGAGAATAATTCTGATCAAAGTTATCGATTAGACAATCATTTCATTTACTTTTGCAAAATCCATGGAGCTTGGAAACAAGCGAACGACGATAACAAATGCTTCCTCTCTTCCTCGTCCTCGATCAAGGTTACTTGTTCCATGTAGTAATTCCATTCCTTTCGTGTACCGTAACGCGCGAGAGTGCAGTAGAATGTTTCACGCATATACGAAGGGATGCTGAAAAAAACACGATGTCGAGGATTCAAGGGAAACCTTGTCACGTTGAATTTATGAAACGGACGAGACTTGTTCGTTGTTTTTAAAGATTATGGAATTCTAATCGTTTGTTCTCCGAAATGATCCTTTGAAAGAATATTTTAAAAAGAAGTTGTACATCTCGATGAGGTATGAAATTATTGCCGAATATATTTTTTCGGAGAAACGAATATTTTCCGAGGACCACATTTCAAACCACTCTTTTTCTTTTTTTTGGGAATTTTTTCTCATAAACAATAGAAATTGCTTCTATATGTTATTTAACGAATTGTGCTCCATTTTGATCGAGGAAGTGAAAGATAATTTTACAGACAACTTTAAATTTTTACCAAAATCAACTGCTTAGCGAATTCTTGAAAAGATCTTTCTTTCTTTTTTTAAAAAATTGGGTTTTTACTTCAGGGAAATACTGTTTATATATTAAAATTGAAAATCTTTTTATTTTCGAACAGCCGAAATTCATGTCTCGTTATATGGTGAAAAATGCTGTGAAGCTATGAAATGGATGGGTAGTACGAGTAACTAGTAACAGAATAAATTCTTCTTCAGTAAAGACATTTTTTTGAAAATATCTCGAGATCTAATAATTTATTTGCCTTGGTACCCTAATCATTTTATACGTAGAATGAAAAGAAGAATCGATCTGTGTAAAAAAAGGTATGCAACTCTATTTAAAGAAATTATGCAATTGTTAATTGCATATGCACTGCTGCATCTAAACAAAATTTAAAGGCCTACAGATGTAGTGCTCTTCGAACCATTTATCTTTCTCCTTTGGCATTTTTTCGTAAATGCAATAATAACGGTGTTCTGACTTGAAACAATTGCGTGGACCACCCTGTATATATGATTGAAAATAGGCAACTTTTTTATATATATTTCCTGCGAAAAAAACAAAAAAAGTAGACTCTTTGGATACATGAATATTTTTTACAAATTCTTCACCTAAAGACACAATATTTTCAGTTTTGATAATTAAAATGCGTTTGCTCAATCAAAAATTACCATTTTTGTCAATGTTGAATAGAAAATTCTAATCGAAATTTCGACTAAAAAACTAACGTCCACAAAAGTAAAAACACAATTTTTATGCAGCGGATGGTAGAAAGATCTATGGCAGAGGAAATGATAAAATAATTTTTTTATACCTTTTTACTACGGTTAAATTAAATTTTGTATTCACAATTTGGTTAACGCCTCTTATGGTTTCAGAAATATTAGGAAAAATAAATAGAATTATTTCAAAGAAGTTAAAACTCTTAAAACCATTTTTCTTCTCTTGTAAGTTGCTATGTAAACTTGGCACCCGACTTTTCAAAAATTAATTTTTTTTTATAGAAAACAATAGTATTTTGTTAGTACCTAATTGTACCTCCAATAGTTTCGGTTGTACCTCGACCAATTAATAATTAAAAAAAATTCAAAAAATGGTCAGCACCCGACATCAAAATTTTTGAAATCGGTTTTTCCCGATTCTTTAGAATCGTTTGTACCAGTTTGTACCTCAATAGTTTAAATTTTA
>NW_026533254.1:882538-902397 GCF_026225885.1 Hylaeus anthracinus
CATTTGTCACACTCCCAAAATAAATTTTCAAATTTAGGTCTTTTTTTTAACCGACTTCGAAAAGGAGGAGGTTACTCAATTTGACATGTATATATACATGTATACAGGGTGTCCAAAAACTCGGGGAGGAGCCGGAAATGGGGGGTAGCTGAGACGATTCTAAACAACAATTTCCTTTGCAAAAATGTCGGATGGGGCTTCGTTAAGAAGATATTCAGGGAAAACCCCGACCAATCAGAGCGCGCGTAGACCGTTGGAGCGGCCGCGGCAGCGAAGGCTACGCGCTAGGTCGATGCTTCGATGCACGTCGAGTCACTTGTTCGCGTGCAAGCGCGGCTACCAGCGCGTAGCCTACGCTACCGCGGCCGCTCCAACGGTCTACGCGCGCTCTGATTGGTCGGGGTTTTCGCTTAATATCTCCTTAACGAAGCCCCATCCGACATTTTTGCAAAGGAAATTGTTGTTCAGAATCGTCTCAGCTACCCCCCATTTCCGGCTCCTCCCCGAGTTTTGGGACACCCTGTATATATATATATATATATATATATATATATTTTTATGTATGTTACTCGGTTACACCCAGACGGCTTAACCAATCGGGATGAACCTGTTGCATGTTGTAGAGCATGTCTCCGAGGTGGTCCCATTACCAAAAAATTTTGGAATTTCTCATTTTTTCTGCCTTTAGAGTGGTTTTATCCCCTAATCGATTGGTGCAGTGAACGGCTCATACAGCATTGTGCCGTTGTTATTGTGTATATACTTACTTTTTTCTTTGGCAAGGAATTGATGTACCATCCGAGGGATCCCGCGGCGACGATGCCGATGATAAAAACTACGATAATCGCCGCTATCTTCGAATACGATAGAAACCAACCATCGTCCCTTTTGTATTCGATGTCATCGCAGGCCATAAATTCCACCGGACTGCCATGAAACTGTGGCATAATTTGAGCTGTGACAATGATTAAGAAGATATATTAATAAAGACGTAAGGAAAACAAAAACACATATAAAACAGATATAAAAGAAAACCAATGTAAACTTATTAGGTATAGAATAAGTTAGAATTAGTCAAGTCAGATACTACGACGTCGCTATTAATGTTTACAAACAGTAGGTCAAGTAAAAAGAATGACTAGAGTGCGAATTTTATGCATTTACAACGTAATAATAGTAATAACTACAGTAATATAGAAAACACACAAACATATACGTAACGTATATTGGCTATATTCTACAATTATAATAATATCGTTGTTTCATTTGGCATAAGTGCATATATCTTTTGGTTATGTTTAGCATTTGTTTATTACATTAGTTAGTATCATGAATGCATAAAATCCGCAGTTTAGTAATGACTAGCTATCAATGGAATACTAATTAAATTTTTTAATTGTGAAAAGTATCGTTTCGCGAATATTTAAAAACATATTTATAAAACATCCCAAATTCATCTTATATTAAAGTGGAAATCGCACATTTTTCGTAATATTGTATCTAAATAATCATTGGTAATTGGGTACGCCTCCAATCGAATATTTGGCTAATGTGTCTGGCCATTGCTCGTTGTTTCTACTTATCCCGATGGCTACTTATTCTGCTTATTGTTAGCGACAAGATTATTATAATGCGTATGTTTACGACGATAATACATACGCTTTTATTGCGCCAGGATTTTTTTACGATACACCACATATTATTCTACACACTTCGTATGCAAACATTTTTTAAGATTTACAAAAACAATGATTTCAAAATAAACGATTCTATCGGTTCACCTTTGACGCTATTTTGAACACATGTTAACTGATAATTCATGAAAATTGTTATATACAAATATCCTTCTAACCTTTAGAAATAATCTCCTTTAAACAAAAGTTTCAAATCACAGTTGGATAAGAAATTATTATTACTTGAAGCGCGAGCAATATTTTTGCAAGCTATCCCGATAAGGGTAACTTTTATATTTTATTTTGAGGTTAGAGATATTTCTTTTTTTACATTTCTATAGACGATACCTCTATTTCTATAGAAAATACCTCTTTTACAATATTCCAATGTCAACAATTCTAAATTAAAACTTTCAGTTTTGAATTGTTGCCAATTTGAACCACTGTGCGTCGTTCACATTTGACCTCATCTTAAACACCTATTAACTGATCATTCATGAAAACTATTGTATACACATATCCCATTAACCTTTAGAAACGATCTCCTTTAAACAAAAATTTCAAATCACAGTTTCATAAGAAACTATTATTACTTGAAGCGCGAGCAATATTTCCAAGCTGTCCTGATAAGAGTAACTTTGATCAACTGTACAATCAAAAATATGAGGCTTCGAGACATTTTCTTTTTACATTTCTACTCCTTTACAATATTCCAATGTCAGCGATCCCAAATTACACCTTTCAGTTTTGAATAGTTGCCGAATTGAACCACTGTGCGTCGTTTCCTTTTTAACTTCCCGTATATACAATTTTACGTGACGAGTTTGGATCAGTTGATCGAAGATTTTCGAATATGAAATTATCACAGTCGACTCTATATGATATCAGTTCCATCGTAATCGTGACGAATTCGCGTTATCGTAATTTTCAGGGCAAACGTGGCACGACAGAGGTGAAATTGATGGCTCGCGTTCCACGCACGTTTCAGGGAGCTCGATGCACACGCTTCTAAATATGTTTAACAAACGGCTTCTCAAGGTCCTTTCTGTTCGCGTTACTGGCCGACTATTAACTATAGAATTCGCATAATCATTCGCGTAGTCAACAAAGCTCAACTCGCTATAATTCTCGAGACGTTAACGACATTACGATGCGTGGAATTCTCCTCGAAGGCACGGACTGCGTTTCCGAGTCGATTGTTCGTCGGAACAGTTTTTTTTTTTTTGTTTTTGCACCGGTAGTTCGGTATGCGAGCATTAGGAAAATCTATTCAAAGACTTCGCAAATTGTACGTCGACGAATGGTCACTTTTTCAAACTTACGACCACGTTGAAACCAATTGTATGAAGATAAATGGTAATCACTTTTGCACTGTTTAAGCATGAACGTATGCAGTATTAAGACATTGCCGTTAGACAACGTTTACATTATTTCGCACAGAAAATGTCTTGCGAAGCACTTAAGGGGTTAGTTGCAGCCAGGAAAATGAAAACGGACACTTCTTTCCTGTCTGTTTTCTTTAAGGTATTAAATAATAATTTTTATTAATGAAATTTAAATATATGACAAAATATATCTTAAAGAACTATGAACAAATTTTTGTTTTAAAAAAAAGTTAATTAATTTCGTCATAACAGGCGATGGCATGGGTGGTCAAGATTTCTCCAAACTGGTATACCTATAAGGATATTTATTTCGAGGTTCGGCATAAAGCTGTCAAAATTCAAAGACAACAGACAACGTATCATCGACAAAATCAAATCGCAATACAAAATACAAAATGAATGACTAATCAATAAATTACTACCCAAACATAACCGACAACTATAAAACGTATAAACATACTTCGTGGTTTTAAATATTAACATTCATCCAACATTCATATGACAATACATTACAATTAACATTCATCCAACATTCACATTACAATTAACATTCATCCAACATTCACATTACAATACATTACATACCTAAAAACGAACACAAAGGTAGATTTGGAGAATATATTAGACTAATCCCTGATGGAAGAATTTTGAAAAAAATTAATTTAAAACAAAGTGGCGTACATTTGAAGTTGAAGTTCAACTTTCATTATAAAAGTAAGTGCTTAAATAGAGAATAAAAAGTAAAGTATATAAGAAAATAAAAAATCCTTCGATCAGGGACCCGTTAGTCTAATATATGTATTTTCTAAATCTACCTTTAGTTTTGTTTTCAGGTGGACCAGTTTGAAGAAATCTTGCTCATTGCAAACCAAGTGGCCACCCACGCCATCACCTGTTATGACGAAATGAATTAACCTTTTTTTAAAACACCAATTCTTTTATAGTTCTTTAAGACATACTTTATAATATATTTACATTTCATTCATAAAAATTATTATTTAATACCTTAAAAAAAAACACTCAAGAAAGTGTACGTTTTAATTTTCCTGACTA
Source organism: Hylaeus anthracinus (assembly GCF_026225885.1). Classification (NCBI taxonomy): domain Eukaryota; kingdom Metazoa; phylum Arthropoda; class Insecta; order Hymenoptera; family Colletidae; genus Hylaeus; species Hylaeus anthracinus. The sequence goes on from NW_026533254.1 coordinate 886,650, forward strand.
CGACTAACAACTTAAACCTCGGATACTTTCCAGTAAGGGAGAGCCTTGTACCTCGAAACAATGTAGATATTTAAAACGTCAATTACTTAAATCACGGTTCAATATTCTATTATTAGATGTAATTTATTTAAGGAACTTCTATCGATTTTCGTTCGAACTCTATTAAAACCATACAGGGTGTCCCATGTAACTCTAACTTTTCACGATTTTTCAAACATTAGGTAGACTGGAAAATAATGTCGTTTCTTTTACATTAAATTCAAACAATTTTTTAATAAATTTCTATTTTTAATCAATTATGTAACCGCCCTTGTTATCGACAGCCTTGTACCATATAGTGTGTAAATTTTCAACGCCAGATCGATAAAAATCAGTGAGCCTAATACTTGCGATAATCTGACAAAAAAATATTGGGTTGTCCGGAAAGTTTGTGGCTATTTTTAAGAAAAATTCAAAGGCATATTTGAATTTTGATGTATATTTATTGAATTATATATGTACCAGTTTGTTCCACAACTTTTCCACCTTTTAAGGAATGTATACATGTTATTTGTTTTCAGCCATTCCGACATATTCAGACCTGTACCGCCTACTAAAAATCGGCATGGACTTTCCAAACAGCCCAATATTTTAAACAAAATGTTGATCAGTTTTCGATTGGCTATTACGACATCGTCGTAATCCAATGTTCCTTTTTCTTTAATTAATAAACTATACCGAGAACATATAGAAATGGATCTTGTGAAACGAAATTATTGTATAGAAGCACTTTGAAACTCTATTTAAATTTTAGAAACCATTATACTTGCTAGCGGTAACAGATAAAATTTTCATTCTTGTGTTTAGAACTATAAATATTGATATATATTTTTCACTCAAATATCTCAGATTTCATACAGTATAGTTTTAAAGTGAAAAAGTGTTGCAAATAGCTTGCCATTTTCCGATGATTCGTAGGCGTTTAAATCAATTATTTCCGAGTCGGATTGTATGTCATCCGTATACAATCTAATATTCATAGGCTTGGAAATATGTCGATTAAATAATTTTCTCTTCAACGCCGATAAACGCCGTATAATTAGATTCCCTCGCAATAAATCTTCCATCAAAGGCATAGAATCATTCGATAAATACTATTCTTCTCGCATCTGCCAATGCCATACATAATCTCGCAATACTCGTCGATCTTCTTTAAACTTCGTCGACCATTTTAACCATATTTTCTGATCTGTGTTCGAACTTGCTAGCCTCTTCACGCTTGGAATGCTTTATTTCTACATTATTATTCTACATCTTGAATATAATATTTCTCGAAAATATTTGTATTTTTCTCTTATGCTTTTCAAATATGTCCAAGTACTCTCTCTTTCTTGGTTTCAATTAAATATTCCCTTCTTACCGTATTTAACGCAGTTTATAATTCAAATCACACTTAGCAATTCCTGAGAGGCAACTAAACATTTCCAAACATGTTTGTTCGCAATACGTACTTGACTTATTGTAAACAATCTCGATGCTTCCTAATTTCTATTTCGAATGTTTTCGTTTCCATCTACTACTTTGGTATAAATAATGCCTTTACAAATCTTTATTCGTAAAATTCAAGGTATATGGACATTTATTCATTCTATGACTTACATTTTTTACGAGTCTCAACATTTAAAATAATCGTGCATATATTTGCATAGCAATATGTTTTGATGACTACTTTGTCTCTTTGTGTCTTTTGTCAGTATGTTTACATTGTATGTATATCATATTAACTTGTTGCACTTATAAATAAACTGCGAATTTTCATGTATTTGTGGGAAATGAAAATAGGAGGTAACCTCCGAAAATGTCTATAAATTCTTTCGTTTTAGTAACAATCTGTATTTCCTTATTCTGATATAACAATCGTCGTATTAACTTTTGTAAATATATTGCATATCAGCTTTCTGTTAAAATGAAAAAAAAAAGTAAACAGAAATAAAAGGGGAGGTAACTAAAAGAAAGAGTAAAGAAAAAATAGGGAAAAAGAATAAAAGAGGTAGATATCGACACGAGGAAATTAACACTTTATTTACCGGGAGCCTATTTGTAGGCTTTTTAATTGCAGTGTTTAGCTATTCGAATTTATTTACTGTGTTGATGGCTGTCTACTTACAGTGTTCAGTGTTTGGAAACAGACTTTGCTTTCAATGTACCTAGTAACAGTATGGAGAAATTACTGTCAGCCTAGATTGGCATATATTGGCTACTGTAGAAAATTCTTTTTCGAATTAAAGACTGTTTCTAAATATCCCGGTAGATAAAGTGTTAAGTAATTTATCGAAAGGAAAACATGTTTGGCGGAAGTTGATGTTCATTTCTCCAGTGGTACCGGAAGAGGCGTGCCGAAAGAGAATCCGCGCTTTCGCGTGGCATTGAATTGTTTCACCTACTTAAAAGATGTTTCGTCGACGATAACGCACGCGACGTGACCGAAGGTTACTACTTACGGTGCTCCGTGGGATTACGTATGCGAATCGGACGTGTACTTCACCGCGGTAAAATTCGTCTCAAGATTGTGTTACATGTTATATCACACGGTGTCTGACCAACGCGCAAAACAAATGAAACTCGAAACAACCTGCACCCACGTACGATCCTTTCATCGTTCAGCGGTGTCCATTCAGTGTAAATCATTGCGCTATAAACCATACTTTACTTGAATTTCAGCTTACATAAAAGTATTTTATTGTCGACATTCCATGTACTTTTGAATTTATGGACATTTTCATCCATTACGTCCTATTTTCATTCGCCATAAACGGATGAGAATTCGCAGTTTATTTATAAGTGTAACAAGCTAGTATGATATATTAGCTATACGATAAATCACAAAATCGATCAGACAATGAACTATAATTAGAGTAATATGTATAATGCCACTACTTCTAATGAAATTAATAACGATTGTAAGAATTCTATTACAGCAAAATGAATACAGAGAGAGAGAGAGATATGTTCATACTTTTACCTACGAATTAATTTACACCTAACTTTCTTTACACAATTTCCAAAATGACGGATTTCCAGAAATAAACAATATTAAAAACAAATATTTTAAGACTGTAATTATACCAAAATAAGTAAATTTCAAACAAGATCGAATCCTTTAATTTAATATTTTCTACAAGTATAACGATTAATATAATATTTATCAGCATTATCATTACAAACATAGTTTTTCCTTAATTCAACAACGAAAAGATAAGATATTTTGATTTTCCGTGTTCACAAAAACAGGCATTATATCATTTTGATACTGGAGTGCAGATGTAACATTGATCGCAAGCACGCGTACTACGTACGGCTACAGTCGTGTAATAACTGCAATCGTACGTTTCCTCGTCGAGAACATATACCAATATTTCGCTAGTATACTATGCGCTACAAGTTTCAGTCATTCCATTGAGTTGCGAACTTTTCAAATATAAACAAATCATACGAAATACCGTATAAATCAGTTACGCTTCAAAGCTTCCGAGCGATTAAAGCAATCGAGCAATTACAATTCTAATAAATACTAATTATAAAGTTTGCGATTCCAATTATCGCTCGCGACAGTAGTAATGCCATGAAAATTGATTCGACGAACAACTCGATAGTTCTTCGAATTTAAACAAAATATAAAAAAAGAATTTATTGGTTTTTAAACTGTATCAACTTATCGCGGAGTATCGTTAAATTATTACAGGACCAGATAAGCATAAAGTATACCAGTTTTCAATTGTTGTCACTCAATATATTCTCGAATATGTTCTTAAATATTAACGAGCAAATATGAAAAATTATGCAAAATGTGTAAATTAAAGAGCACATTATAATAATCGTTTTACAATAACATCCTGTAACAATACGCGTTTACATTAACATCCACCACTTAATATACTTGTAACGTTAATACTTGTAACGTAAACGTTTCATTGAAAATTAAATTAAATAATTGCTTTGAGTAGTTAATAAAAAATATTTCAAAGAAAACTTGTAACAGGAAATCATGAATACTCGCATGGAGATAAATTTGACCTTAAGTTCATTATCAATCCATAACTTTTCGGCACTGTCGTGTGCTTTTATCTACTCGTTCGTACACGTTTTTAAATTATTAGTTTCATTTGCATTCACTGCCGCTCCCACCGACAACTAAATACTCGTCACAGTTGTTTTGATAGTAAACATTCATTTTAAAAATGTTTATTAGCTTAGGTATTTAACAGCTTGCCGTACGAAGGTGTACGAAGTCAACTTTTCAATTTTTTGGATTAAAATCATTTAAGAAATAATCAATTATGAACGACTAGTGGACTAAAAATACAATGGAAGAATAATTTACTATGAAAATAAGTCATTAGTACGTATAAAATTACGAGGTTGCCTTGAAAAAAACGTTATTTTTTTATTTTCGTTGAATTTTCTCATTAATTGACTGTCATAGATGAATAAATGTTCTTATTAATCGAAACACCGAATCGAAAGCACTATACTCGTTCTCAAGCATGTATTTATCAAACGTTTCGACTCCTGTTTCTGGATCCTGTTTAGTATAAACAAACTTCTAAGCATAAACTGCAATGTAAACAGATAGAAAACGAAAGTAGAATTCGTTAATTTCTTAAAATGGAAGTGGTCGTTAAACAAGGAAGAACAATACTCAAAATACTGCTCGCTGAATTAAACCAAAAAGGTGCTAAGTTTCACGAATGTTCAATTTTCAAAACAAAATTCGGTAACTATGGAATCGAGAGCGGCAAGAATGAATCAAATGTGGAATTGTAACGTTACTTACAACTTCTACGCCCATAATCCTGCCAACTGGAAATAGATCCTCGGCTCATGTCATCGATTTCCGGTTACTTCGATCAATGGAACACCGATCCCGCGCAACGTGCAACGCGTAACAAACAGATGCGTCACGTGAACCGGCGAGAACAAACGAAAAATTTGCGACCAGTTGACTTTTCTTTAAATCGATCTTTGCGACCACGAAGATGTTCCTCGTTCGTCCAAGTACAGTACAATTAGTCGTTCCACCTGTGATGCAATGCGTGAACGTAGTCTCGGCAGTCAGAATGCAGTTTGTAGCTCCCCACTTTTTTCAATCGTTGCCTCGACGTTGTGCCACTCATTGCGCACTTCTGTATATCGTGCATAATCGTTCAGTCTTCCTGTTTCCCACTTCCATAGGTTTTCTTATCGTCGAAAGTATTTTCAGCAATCGTCACGCAAGCGGTTCTTAAATCAGAGAAGTGGATCAGAGAAGTGGATATATTTCGAGGGGCTCGAAAGGAAAGCGGTACAAGCGACAAAATCTTTGTAATTGGAAACGAAAAAGCAGACACCGCCGCAAAAGGAGCAACCGAACTACCACCAAACGAACTTGCAACACCAATACCATGTCTTGATCAAATAACTGAATAAAATAATTGAATAATAATTGAATAAGATTTGGACCACAACCAACACATCAAAAATTCACAACATCATCCAGAACTTCTATCAGCAAATACCAACTATAAACCTCAACAGGAAAGAAAAATCTGTATTGTCTCGACTAAGATTTGGCCATACGAAAATCACCAACGACTACCTCGTCACTAAAACCGAACCCTCGAAATGTCATTTTTGCCAAACCCATCGTCTAACAGTAAAGCATCTATTATACGAATGTAAAGAAATATAACAGAAAAGGAAAAAATACGGAATCAAACCAGACTCAGCCCTAACAGTGCAAGACCACATCAGAAATACAATAGACTTCCTCTAAAACATCAATATATATTCTAAGATATAAATAATCGCAAATAGTTCTGTCGCTAATGACCTTGTAGTCGATGCAACATAAAACAGACAAGGAAAAAAAAATCTTTCGATTGAGAAAATAGTAAGGGAAATTGAAAGCTACGAAATACGTAATACTCTTCTCTGATTATTTCTCTTTATTTACGTTCTTAGGACAAAAGAAAGCGAAAACTTGAACGAGTAGATTTTTAAACGAATATGTACCACAGGAGAGACGGTCCAAATTGTTTGTCTTAGTTACAAATAAAAGTCATTTTTTCGATATAAAATAATTGTATCCCTATCTTGGTATCTTTACTACGTGAGTAGAGTATTGAATTGTTCTTTACTCTAACTAATCATAATTTTAGACGAAATAGGTACCGGAGTAAAGTGGATGAAAATTATTCTAGATGCAAGAAAAAAGACCAAAGAGAATAGAAGGAATAAATAAAGGAAATTAATTTTAAGTTACAACCTTAGTAGTAGGTAGTAGTCTTTGTTGACATAGACTGTGTAGTAGGAATAAGAATACCATTGTTAAGTAATTCATAAGAGAGTAGAATTTAGGATAGAAATATCTAACTAGAATCATTATTGTATCTCTTGGTTCCCATTAGAAGAGAATTATTTTTATCTTTTCTTATCTCTGTTACATCTTGTTACTTGTAATATCATAATATTACATTTAACCACGTTTTATTTAATCTCATTTCTAACGATTCATATTGTTCTTCCATTGTAATATCGTTCGGTTCGTATTTTCGTAAATATTCTAACACGATTCTAATATTTTTATTCGATGACTACCTGTGCCGATTTCACTATTCTTATTCGCGTGTGTGCAATAATTACTATAGTGTTTATATAAGTATGTAGTTAAATACTTTGTAACAGCTGAACGCATTTAACTGGGTATAATGTAGAGATAGATTTTTAAGTAAATATTAATGACGAATTCGGTCGTGACCTAATAATTCATTTCTCTGTGAATTACGCTAATTTACAAAATAAAAAAAAAAATACATTCAATGCCACAATTTTTTTCTTATGTATTTTGGCCCGCTAAACTCGAAAATTGCAATGAAAAATTTTTCTATGGATAGGTTTTTTTTATATGAATTTTTAAATCTTTTTTCGATTTTCTTCTGAGATTCACATTTTAGACCATATCTCGAGTTAGAAACGTCAGATTCAGTCGTGCAAGATGCCATATTAAAGGTAATCGAATTTCCAACAGTTGCTTTTCACATTGTTTTCCAATCGGTTTAATATTGTAAGTGTTACAGGCCAACATATATGAGAAACTTCGATTTTTTCTGCTAAAATAGAACACAAAAATTTCATCCATCGCCATGTAAAAATAGAGACTGTCAAATTATGTCCAGTTCCTTATTACTTACGTATAAATCGCACACTGTTTACGTACAGACCCAACATTTTTTCATCCCAATATCCTTGATAGCGCTGCTCAATAGTTTTGATATCTTGGTGAAATTTTTCTTATTCTTATACTTATTATAAGAAAGTTGTCGAAGATTTGCTGATAAATTATATAAAAATGGGTATGGAATATATATTGTTATTCTATTTGATTTGACAAAATGAAAAGATTTGTACATTTAATTTCTATTTTAATTTCAACAAACATAAATATGTCGCTCAGAATTCATTTTTTACATTCTCGCTTGGATTTTTTCCCGAAGAATCCTGGCGATGTAAGTGACGAACACGGTGAAAGGTTTCACCAAGATCAAGGATATTGGGATGAAAGAATGTTGAGAGACTACATTTGCTTCCTCATCAGAGAAACGAACCCGAAGATGAACAGAAGACAAAGCAAAGATCAAAATTATTTCTAATCGAAATTAATTAAATAAACGTTTCCTATATAAATAGGAGAAAATACAAAAACAGAGTAAAATTGGAATTTTTTCTGATCGAAATTAATTAAATAAACGTTTCCTGAATAAACAGGAGAAAAATACAAAAACAGAGTAAAATTGGAATTTTTGTATCTTAAATCAATTGTTCCTAACTCCGGTATTTATCCATAGATTTTCTTCAACAAAAGCTTGTTTTCTTCGTAAAAGAGCGATCTATACATAAACAATAAGAAACTCGACATAATTTGACAATTTCTATTTTTGCATGCCGATGGAAGAAATTTTTGGTGTTCTATTTTAGCCGAAAGAATTGAAATTTTATATATATATTGGCCCGTAACTATTAAACCGATTGGAAAACAATGTGAAAAGCAATTGTTGGAAATTCGATTACCTTTAATATGGCACCTTGTACGACTCAATCGGATGTTTCTAACTCGAGATATGGCCTAAAATGTGAAAGTATCTCAGAAGAAAATCGAAAAAAATTCATATAAAAAAAACCTATCCATAGAAAAATTTTTCATTGCGATTTTAGAGTTTAATAGGCCCAAAAAACATAAGGCAAAAAATTGTGGTACATTTTGGCTGTAAACTATTGATTATTTTCCTTTTTCAATATAAAAATCAGAAGAAATTTATAAATCAAGTCGGAAGAAAAGCGTTACTTGATTTATAAATTTCGAGATCTCAAATTGAGAATGCATTTTCATCGAAGTAAAACATAGCCTATGTTATTCGGGGATAGTGTAGCTTTCTACGTATTACTGAAAAAAGTTTTAAAATCGATTCAGTAGTTCCGGAAATTACTTCCTATTACTTTGTCTGGAAAGTCCATGCCGACTTTTGATAGGTGGTACACGTCTGTTTATATTGGTATGGTTGAAAACAATTAACATGGGTGCATCCCTTAAAAGGTGGAAAGGTCGTGGAACAAAATGGTACTTATATAATTCAATAAATATATATCAAAATTCAAATGTGCCTTTGAATTTTTTTTAAAAATTGACACGAACTTTCTGGACAACCCAATACATACAAGCAAACAAACAAAAAAAAAACTTTACCTCTTTATAGTATTAATTATAGCTATAGATTTGCTGTACGATCGTTTCCAAGAGTATAGTACACCTGAAGAGTATCGTAACATGTAATCGTTGAAACGTCGTCATGTTAATATGATAAAAAAATACTAGTTCGTTGGCGAGAGTCTAAGTGGTTGAATTGTGAGGCACGTTCGGAACGACAACAACATTAGTAGGAGGTGCGGAATGAATCGCCGCTCTGGATCGTCCGACACAATTCGATCAGAATGACCAGCTTCCGAGAACTGGTCGGCGGAGGGTGGTCTTCGGGGCCTCCCCGAAAGACGTAAAAAAGATATCGCCGAATGGCACGAGTGACCCAGTTCTGGCGCAAGCCAGGCAAGAAACTCGTACACAAAACACTCTATCGGTTCTAATTGACGCCGAATCGGAAACAGACGTTGAGCCTGGATCTGGATTGGTAGCTTTTCATACTTAAACTGGTTACAATGGCGCCAAGAATGGTACCAGGGGGCGGGAGGTTCACCGAGTCGCTTGTGGCATCTCAATTTCCCATTGATGCTTTCGGGATTGGCCATTGACGCTGCGCTTCCCACCCGTCACCAGCGGATACCGTTGTGATTATGTCCTTTTGTGACGTCTGCCTGATGGAATTGGATAATGGACGATCTACAGATTACGCGGCTAAGTGGATCTAAACGGTTTGAATCCGTGCTTCGGAGTCCAATCCGACACGAGGAACCACCGTCACGTGGTCGTTCACGTTTTCTGTGCTCCCTGTTATACTTTTCGTGCCTTTTTTCTTTTTCGTTTCTTTCTGTCATCGTTAGCCTCGTTCGGTCGAGAAGAGGATTAAACCTAGGGGACAGTTCGCGAACGACCGCGTACCTACGCGGTCCTTTCGTTTCGCAAGAGGAAATCTTTCGTATACGGTCCACGGTATCAAGGTCAAACAACGGTGATAACTCGGATCAAAGTAGTCTTAGACGACGACAATTCGGGATTCTTAGAATAGCTACGGTCAGATCGTTTCCTACCGTATGCAAGTACGGACCTATTGGTTAAGAATCGCGAAGTACGTCGGAGTGCAGCAACGGTGATTCCCGAATCATAGAATGAAACGATACCGTGTAGTTCGTCTGTTGATTCTCGAATAATATCAGTGCCTTGGTAAAACTCAGTCGTATTTAAAAATATAAAATAAATAGAGTGAACAAACCGGGATACTCGATGGGTTTGAATTTTTATTGCAATGCATCAGTTCTTAAATCGTGATCCAAATTCGTACCGTTTAATTGGATAGCTTTTGTTGATTCTCGAGTAATATCAGTTTCTTGGTAAAACTCAATCGTATCTAAAAAAAAAAAATAATAGGGTAAAAAACTGAGATATTCAGTGGGTTAGAATTTTGATTGCAATGTGTCAGTTAATAAATCATGATGCGAATTCGTACCGTTTAATTGGATAGTTTTTGTTGATTCTCAAACAATATTAGTGTCTTAGTAAAACTCAGTCGTATATAACTTCTTTAGGAGCAATTTTTTTTCGTTATTATCAAATTTTTGTTCTTTTTATTATTGACAGTAATTGTATTGATAAAAAACTAAACGTTCATATATGTGGCCAATTGCGCAAAATAAAAATAAAAATAAAAAATAGAGTAAAAAGATTGGGATATTCCATGGATTCAACTTTTCATTGCAGTATACCATTTAACAGATACGAATTCTTAGCGTTTAATTGGATAGTCTTTAAATCAAAACATTCGACTCATAGGCATACGTTATATTTAATTGAATTCTGTGTAACGCCCTTAGTTATCGAAATTTATTTTAATAATCGCATCGACTTACTCTGCAGGAAAACTATGAGGTGGATAGCATCAATTGCGGGACTTTTCCTTATTCTGGCACTGCCACAGAATACCGAAGCTTTCCCTCGTGTATGTGATAAATTTCTATACCGATTTTAACACGATTAGATACATCTCTCCCTCAATTTACACGAAAGATCGGAAAACCGTATAAATCGAACAAAAACGAACACGCACTCTCGTGTGCTCTCTCGAAATGTGTGACTGACAATGAGGGAAAATTAAAAGTTGTAAGGTTGTTCTTAATAAATAAATGATACGTTTACCGTAGAAAGGCACCGAATTAATTTTTACGCGTAATACGTAGACATGTTGTAATATTATAAAAACCAAAATGGGAAAGATGTATAATAATTGAAGTATGAGAAATAGCAGAAATAAAATGATTGCTCGTGAAACGGTGTTTTGTTTATTAGTCGCAATGGAAGCGAACTATAGGCCCACACCGTCTACTCTTCTACAATCTGCGTGAAGGCACGTTACTGAAGACCCCGACTAGCTATCACCTGGAACTTGAACCTTTTATCGGAGACAACAAATACAATGGTCGTGTCAAGGTAAACGTCACTTGGATGGATAAGAGCAACGTAATTGCTTTACACGTTCAACCGGACCTTACGATCACAGATTGCAATGTTAGAATCGTAGAACCGTCGCTAGAGGAGAGGTAAGTTACCAACGTCACCGAATATCTGGAAAATTAGATCGAAATAAGAATAAACTTTTCCATATACTTTCATTTCTACATAACTATTACTTTTCAATGTTACTTTCAACATTCAAAACCTCTCTGAGATTTTCCTCTAACTCGTACTACTTCTCTTTATACCAAAGTGTAGGCCACTTAATTTGCAGATTGGTGTATATTAACTGTAATTATTATTAAACGATATTGAAGTCTCTATCACTCGGAGAAGTTGAATTTTTACTCGGAATGTATTAGAAGAACCAGAAAGTAATGTCGTTTCTGTGAATGTCAATGCTTGTTTATCATTTATCAGCTCATTGTATACCAATTGATTTTTATCGATCAGATATTGAAAATTTGCACAGTATATAGTAGGTCACGCAGTATAGAATGGTCGTTGATAACGAGGGCGATTACATAATTGATTAAAAATAAATCTTGTTGTACATTTGTTTGAAATTAATGTAAAAGAAACGACATTACTTTCTGCCTCCCGCCCCCCCCTAATAGATTATAAGGAGGGTCTATAAATAAAGATTTTAATATAAATAAAAAAAATATATAAAATTACGTATATATACACTGCCGCTGAAAAGTATGTGAACACTTCCTGAATTGGAATAAGTATCTAAATAAAGTTACGAGTCTATTAACGAAGATCACTTATGTTTGTATATTCAGTTTGTGGTGCATTAGAGAATAAATTATATTTAATGTCTCATCAGTGATAAGAAAAAAGCAATTCAATTTTCGTTTCATTATTCTAAGTTCTTTAATGTGAGGACCACGAATCTGATGTCGGTTTTGAGGTAAAGAATTTCTATGGCTGTAAACCTTTAAAAATACGGTCGTAATCACAACTCGAAAACATTCGATTACAATCGTATTCGTATTTGCGATTACGATTTTGCCCATCACTGCTATAAACTCAACAAACAAAACAATCTCCTTAACGAAGCCTCGGACGACATTTTTGCTAAGCAAAAAATTGTATACCTTGTATATTCCATTGATTTAGTACGAAGCACTTTTACACTTGAACTGAATTTCACCTACCTGTTCCAGAAACGATCAGTGGTCAAGGATAAAGGAAACACTTCTTTAATTCAATGCAAAATGTAAATTTTTCTGCACTGATTGAATCTGTAGAAACTATTCCGAAGAAGTATTCATTAAACCCCATGAATTGTTACATTATTGTTAAAAAAAAAAGGGAGAATATCTGTAGATCTGTAGAAGTAGTTCCGAAGAAATATTCATTAAAACCGATGAATTGTTACATTATTGTTAAAAAAAAGGGAGAAGGGCTTGCCTCTGATGGACGTACGCGTCACGCATGTCGAACCGCCTGACTCAAGGGAACCTTTCTTCGTCTTCCACCTCGAGCGGATGTTGGAGGCAGGCAGCAGTTGCGAAGTGTCTATGAGTTTTACTGGTAGCCTCGCCACCAATGAAACAACTGGTTTCTTCAAACGCGAATACGTTAACTTCAACGGGGAGAAACAGTAATTACAATTAAAATGCTTTCACCACCACATCTGGCGAAAATGTAACATCTTCTACATTGTTGTTTTTTCTTCAGTCCCATCGTGGCTATGAATTTCAAGGACAGCCATGTTCGGAGGGTGTTTCCGTGTATGGACGAGCCTTTTTACAAAGCAACCTTCAAGCTAAGCGTCCTGCGCCCGAAGAATATGACAGCACTTTCGAGCACCCCTCTAGAAAAAAGTACCGAGGCGTAAGTAACGCGTAATGTTCATTTCGTTTAAATTTAGGAAACAGTTCTTCGCATTGATTTTCTAATTTTTTTATTTTCTTAGTCTCTTATTGGCTATTTATTATTACATTCATTACCAAGAAAGGCATTATGTAGACATGTTCCCATCATATAAGTAGTAAAAAGTGATTGTCGGAACAATCCTTTTTGTTTCTAGCCTCACTATGTTACTATAACTAATAACAAAATATCTTGTATCTTGTATTTATTTAATGTGATTAACTATACAGGCCTCAGAAAATAGAGATTATCACCATTAAACGACAGAATTTTTGTGGCCGTTGAATAATAAATAATTTACTTCAGAGGCCATTTCATCACATTTCTCAACTTATTGTTTTATGAAGTTAATCGATTTGTTGCAATGAACGATCGAGTTATTATTTTTCGAAATGAAAATCCTTTCTGTGTTTTTACAAAGCAAAATTACCTTATTACTTTTTGTACAGTAACGGGATGCCAGACTTGATCTGGGATCACTTTGAAAAGACACCGCAATTGTCGACTTATCAGTTGGGTTTATTGGTATCCGATTTCGTGAGTATCTCGCCCACAAAAGAAATGAACGAAATGAACGGAAGAAAACTCGAGATTAAGGTGTGGGGCCCGAAGGAAAATTTGGAAGCCTTGAAGGACGTGCCTGACAAAGTTGTCAAAATTATGAATTATTTACAAGAATACTTCAACAACTCGATCATCTCACCGAAACTCGACTTGGTGGCCGTCCCATCGTACGGCTCCGCTAGATCCGACAGTTGGGGTTTGATGCTATTCGAGTATGTATATTTTTTATTACTTTTCTTAACTATACGTACTGGGTTGTTCAGAAAGTTCGTGCAAATTTTTAAGAAAAATTCAAAGGCACGTTTCAATTTTAATATACATATATTTATTGAATTACATAAGTATCATTTTATCCCACCTTTTAAGGGATGTATACAGTGGGTATAGAATGTATTCGTACACCCATCAATTTCCCAAAAAACTTTTCTGTGAAATTGTAGTTTCTTAACTTTATTTTTTATAATCAATGATATTTTACATGTTCTCGGAAATCTCTAAGATAGATATAGTCCAAACAACATTTACTAATTACTATAATTTTTAAAATTAAGAAAAAAAGTGCGTAAAGTGTAACGTAAACACATTAGTTTATTGCTCCGTACCAATTAGAAAAACTCAAATTTCCATAAAAAGGCTTAAAAAATGCTCTAATAAAGGAATGAAAGAAGATCCCACTTCGAATAACTAATAATTTAGTTAATTTAATGCGTAGTACAGTTTTATATTATATACTTGTATTATGTACTTATAAATTAATATAAATTTCTTTTTTTTAATGAAGTTTTAAAAATTAAACAATTGTGCGAATACTTATTGCCTCAATATTTCTATCGATTGATTGTTTTCTTCTTGTTAATTTTGCAATTTACATAAATAGCTATTTTTTTTGTACTCTATCTACACGACATTTTGAAGAACTGTCCCCCTAATCGTGTCCCCCAGTTGTATATTCTGACCTGTACCACCTATCAAGAATCGACATGGACTTTCCGGACAACCCAATATGCACCATGCAACAAAATCGTATAAATAGTTATCTACAAATTAAAAGAAAAATTGTCCCGATACAATGAAAATTGACAGAATTATGCACGTTTGAAGAATGGCAAAATTTCGTTTGGATAATTTTGTTGCGTAGTGTATCTATTACAATCAAGTGCATTACTGGTTAAGAAAACAACGATAATTGCGTAGTTTAAAGACCACCCTACCAATTTCAATGATTCCAACCGATAGGTATTTTTCGATGCAAATAACCAGAAATTATCTGTAGAAAAAAATATTTCCCTGTTTCGTTTTGCAATTTTTTATTTGATAAATAATCGAATATCGTAATGTTACAATAAAGAAAATTTAGTTTTCATAAACAGTAATACGACACTGTCGCGAAAATGTCAAAAAGTGTATCAATTGATGAAATTCTATTGGGCATAAAGGCAATGTTACTTTAAAAACTGTTAAAATTCAATTTTTTATCGCAGGGATAGCGAATTAAGCAGACCTTCCCTATGGAACACAGCCTACGAACTGATTTATCAGTGGATCGGTCAATACACCACTACGTCCATGTGGAGAGATAACCGTGTTAAAAAAGCACTCAACTCGTTCTTAGCTTCGATGACGACGGTTGATGTACGTAATGTGACTCGTCGAAATAAAAAACAAACATTCTCGAAAGTTGATGAAAAATAAAGGAACTTGTTACAGATCAACCCAGACGAAATGGAAGGAAAGTGGCCGATGACAATGTTGTATTCTCTTTATTACGAATTTGGAAAAACTATGCCTTTCTCGAGAGTTGCGGGAATTCGAAACGAAGCTACATCGGCAAAAAGTACGTTACGATTAAATAATCCAATAGAATTTTACTTTATTATATATCATTGTCCGTGTACTCGAAAATATAAACATGTACTGTGATTTGTTTGCAAAATATATACAAAAATATTACACAAATTTAAAAACAAACAGATACAGTTTGTCTTTCTGTACTTTTAAACAATGTTTCCATAGATTATCGTATAATTTAATTACTTGAAGAGCTAGACCAGTGTTTCTCAACTTTTTTTGTTCTATGCCCTACCTAAGATTTTCTAAAATACTTATGCC
>NW_026533254.1:902497-1044771 GCF_026225885.1 Hylaeus anthracinus
CCCACGCAATTGTTTCAAGTCATAACTTCGTTATTATTGCATTTACGAAAAAAATGCCAAAGGAGAAAGATGAATGGTTCGAAGAACACTACATCGGTAGGCCTTTAAATTTTTTTTAGATGCAGCAGTGTATATGCAATTAACAATTGCATCATTTCTTGAAATAGAAATGCATATTTCTTTCAACACAGATCAATTCTTCTGTTCATTCTACGTAAAAAATAATTAGGGTACCATGGCAAAAAATTATTGGATTTCGAGATATTTTCAAAAAATCTCTTTATTGAAGAAGAATTTAAAAAAAAAATTTAAGGGCCTACCGATGTAGTGCTCTTCGAACCATTTATCTTTCTCCTTTGGCATTTTTTCGTAAATGCAATAATAACGGAGTTATGGCGAAACAATTGGGTGGACCACCCTGTATACATAATTCTGAATATTTAAAAATGGAAATGTTCAATAAAGAAACGTAAATGATAGGTTTTAAGAGGAAATCACTAGGATATTACTGAGCAAACACAGCGAGTAAATTTCCAAATTACCCGTCTGTGAGGCTTGGGCTTCACGTTGGGAAACACTGAGCTAGACAATCTATTTCTAATTCAAGAAAAAGGAATATTTATTCATCATATCGTTATTTTCCGGATCTTCGTGAAATTATTGGCTGTGCCAATCAATGTCTGACTCATTGTAACTAATTCGGAAAGATACTTTTAATTGTACAACGTCTAATTATATAATTCGTTCTCCTTGCAGTGGAACTGGTATTGCGGATGTTCAACTACACTCTCGGCAAGGAACTGTTCCAAGAGGGCGTTAGAAATTTCCTTGGACATGAACCGAAAGAGTAGTAATTGCTTCCGTTAGTTAGCCGGGAAGCAGACGAAAAATGCGAGTGCAAATGCAAATCCAAAGGAAGAAATCATAGCGTATTTTCACGAACGAGCTAGAGACCATATCGTAGGAGTCTCTACGAAAAATTAGCCACGAAGATTAGGCAAGATCGTACAAGCATGATCTGCAAGTGCAAAGAAGAAAAAAATGTTATATGAAGTTTGTTTATAGACGCTTTGTTACGATATTGTAGGAAGGAAAGTATTGAATGTAGCCTGAATACAGTGATGGGCAAAATCGTAATCGCAAATACGAATACGATTGTAATCGCATCTTTCCGAGTTGCGATTACGAATACGATTACAATCGTAATCGTAATAGCATCTTTTCGAGTTGTGATTACGAATACGACCGTATTCTTAGAGGTTTTCAGCCATAGAAATTTTTTACCTAAAAACCGACCTCAGATTCGTGTTCCTCACATTAAAGAACTTAGAAAACCATGCTTTCGTCAAAATAAAAAATTTTAAAAAAGTTACCCTATCTAGGCTCTGCTCTGTGGACATCGAAATTTTTTATTTTTGACTTAGACGAATGTATGGTTTTCTAAGTTTTTTGGGGCGAGGAACACGAATTTAAAGTCGGTTTTGAGGTAAAGAATTTCTATGGCTGTAAACCTTTAAAAATACGGTCGTATTCGTAATCACAACTCGAAAAGATGCTATTACGATTACGATTGTAATCGTATTCGGAAAGATGCGATTACAATCGTATTCGTATTTCCGATTACGATTTTGCCCATCACTGTATCGTATTCGTAATCACAACTCGAAAGCATTCGATTACAATCGTATTCGTATTTGCGATTACGATTTTGCCCATCACTGCCTGAATAGGTGTAGAACAGCAGATTTAAAGCTGAATAATACGTAAGGTTGATTGTGTTTACTTTGCCTGTACTTACGAGACATTTCTTAACGTACGAGGATCATTGAGAATTTTTAAACCATCATTTCAAAATGACCACCTTCTGCATTGATACAAACTTGACAACGATGTAACATGGAATGTATTACATTATAAATTTCCAGAGGATTTTGCTGTATGTCAGCAACTGAATTTGTAACTCGTTGAGTTAATTCTTCACGTGTACTTACTGCTTATATGTACACCTTCTGTTTTAGCGTTCTCCATAAGTAGAAGTCGAGAAGTTTTAGCGTTCCCCATAACAAGAAGTCACATTCAATATTTGCTTATAATATCGTAACAAAGCGTTTATAAACAAACTTCGTCTAACATTTTTGTCTTGTTTTCACTTGTAGATCATGCTCTTGTAATCTTGGCGGAAAAGTAGGAAACACTGTGCACAGAAAATATATGATGTAAAAGTCTCGACGAAAAATAAGGCACGGAGATTCGAATCCACGATCCTCGGATCCATACTCGACCGTTTTACTTACATGACCAATCCCGCACCCTATAATTCGTGTTCTTGTTTGACTCGTTATTCTTGAGTATGGGGGGCGCGATACTACAATATATTTCTTTTAACAGCTTTCTCTACTTTCACAGTCAACGTCGTAATAAGAAAATATGTCTATCGCCACCGTATAAAATTAGAAATTATGTCGCGAGTTAATTTTTCGCTGCCTCGCTGTTCATTTTTAAACTGAACGCCTGCGACTTCTTTGAAATTGTGCTTTCTAAAATCGTTGAAAAACATTGCTTCCCGGCTATTCGTCTTTTGCGATCGATCCCGATCCGATTTAATGTACCTGTTGAATGCGTTGTTTCAGAAATCCACGGCTGGACTTTGCGGATGACTTCTACAGCATATTAAACGATGTCGCGAATAAAACGGACAATTTACCAGCGGGAATGACGATCGACAGCATCGCGGGACCATGGATCAATCGAGATAGAGTGCCTTTGGTCACGGCCATTCGCGATTATGAAACTAAAACGATTATACTTAACCAGGTACGTGTACCTGCATTCGTAATCTTATCGAACAAAAGCGGTTTCCCCCCAGGGTCGTAAAAACCGAAACAATGACGTGATTTTCCCACGGATAAAGCCCCGTCTTGGAGGAAACACTGTGCAGAATTTATTCGTGAGCTGTTCGAATCAAGCTCCTTCTGCATAGTCTCGGATGGAATAGTAGATCAGTAGTTTTGGAAAATTTTCAAATGCGCACAATTATATTAAACATTCTACAAAATCCAACAGGATCGAGTGCGCGTCGTGTTATCTGGCATCTGGCCGACATAACGTTATCAATTGATCATCCAAACAACAAAACTACAGCGATTTGTCCTCGATCCACTAATGAAATAATTAATCATTCAAACCGTGAAATTACTGTAATATGTTTGTGTCGAATTAATTCATCCTAGCTATTCGTTCAAATATTCTCAAACTTTATTTTTATATCTTACGACATTCGGTACATTTGCACATTTTCGTACTTTATAAAAGTTGCATATTTTCTACGTGCATGTGAACACACATCGTTGCATTCTTCTATAAAAGAAAAGAAATCTTTTTCGATGAAACCTAAAGCTACATGTAAGTGTGAACTAAACCGGACGGATGTGCAATTTCTCAAACGGGCAGGATAATTGAATGAAAAGATGTCTGCCCTTGAAGATAGAAAAAAATACCGGCTATCTTTAGAAAACCTATTGCAGTCATTTTTAATTAAGTATACTGCAATCGAAATAAAAGTTCCACGAGTGATATGACCTTGATTGTAAGTCAAATTTACATATCGTCGTCCGTACAGCTTTGAAGAGATTACTTTAACCAGTATCTAAATTCCTGAGATTGCGTTATTCGAATATCGTTAAAGAAACGATCAAATAAATAAATATTTACATTAAATACATAATTAACGATAGTGTCAACTTTCTATTGATCTTCATCTATCGTTTAATTGTTTTTTTATTAATGTAATTAACCATAATATGTACGTACATGGTGTGTACGTACGGAGCTGCATACTTACTGAATGTATTACATTATTAATGAACACGTTTATAGAAAGTCTACCTCAGAGAAGCTCCGCCAGCCTCCACTGCTAGAGTTTCCTATCAGTGGGACATACCAATAGTCATGATGTCGCAAGACAAATTAGAATTTCACAAGCCGTGTCCTTTATGGTTGACAAAGGCAGATGAACCGAAAAATTTCACTATCCCGGACATCGCCGACGAAAATAATTTTATCATCGTGAATCCTGAGGAAATAGGTACGTAGAAACGAAGAAATTTATAATTAAACGTTTTATGTCTTCGTTTGAAAAAGTTATTAAATGTATATTTATAAAATACAAACAAGAAATACAGCAATCACGAAATCGTTCAAACTGCTGCAATTAATATAATATTTCAATGAAAATGTATATACAGGGTGTTCAGGCTATTACTAGCCAACGTTTTTCTTGTAAATGGTACACATGACAAAAAAAAATGAAAGAGGAAAAATTTATACTGTTTTTTGTGTGCAATGTAACCAGGTATATAGATCTTTCGTATTTGTACTACTTTCTGAGAATTGAAGGTGGCCTTTAGTGTTTCAAATGGAATGGTATATTTCTTGTACAAAAATATGATAGAGTATCGAATTCTAAATAATAAAGTATCGACCTTTATTAGTCCTGAACCTAATAGGTAACGAGTAATTTCACTTTATTACTTAAAAATGTTCTTAACGTAATATCAAGATGGAGATTCAAACAAGTGTACTACGAATTCTTCGTAAATTTTGTAAAAATATCAACTTATAGAGGATGATGAGACAAAACTTTTTCATATTTACAATTTATTTATAGCACGCTTAGTTTCGATAATAAAAATTGAAAAGTTAAAAGTTCGTTGGAAAAATTGAATTTTAGGAAAAAAGTCTGTATAAGTTTTCAATTTTTATCTATGAAACTAAACGTCGTATAAGTGAACCGTAAATATAAAAAAGTTTCGTTTTGTCATTCTCTATAAGGTGATATTTTTTTTAAATTCGATAGTTCGACTGTTGTTTTATTCTTCTGTAAGACAACAGCAACAAGATCAGACCATTAAGATATCTCAAGAAAAAAGTCTTTTAAGTTTTTAATATTTGTTTTTGTAACTAAACGTCCTTTGAACAAATTGTAAATATAAAAAAGTTCCGTCTTCTCATTCCCGATAAGCTTATATTTGTTTAAAATTCACAACTCTACGCCTCTCAGAATTTCCAGGAAAAATCGTCCTGCGGTCAAAGAGATAAATAATGATTAAGAATACGTATCGAAGTTTTACATATAAAACTTGTATCAAATTTGATGACGCGTATATAGTATTTATAAAAGACAAATCATACATCCTCAAATAAGATCGCAAATACGATAGTAAATCGAGATAAATAATTTTGCAGGAATATTCCCGGTGAACTACGATTCTTGCAATTGGGAAATGCTATCGCAATTTTTGCAAGGTCCCAATCGTGAAAAGATTCCCGTGCTAACGAGAGCGAAACTCTTGCACGACTCGTGGAATTTAGCGTACGCTGGAGAGCTCTGCTTTGAAATCGCATTGGACATGACACTCTTCTTGAAAAAGGAAAGGAGCCACGTGGTTTGGGAACCCATGTTCATGATGATCGATCATATTGGAAGACGTATCGAGGGATCCGATGTTTATCCTAAATTTGAGGTAAACTTAACGCTTACTTCCTCCAACGTGTCTCGTTTACTAAGTCATGCCGTAAATTTGTTTGCAATTATATTGGGTTACCGTGAAACAATGAGAGAAAATTATTGCCATTTTTAATTAATACAAATCGTTTGAAGCAGAAGGCACCCGTGCTAAAAATGTTTACAAATTTCACAAACATACAGTACTTGACAAACGATACACCGAAAAGTTTGAATTTTTGTCGAAATAAAGTTTAAATTTACATTTTCATTATTTAATTTCGAGTTCTACGACGTCGTGGCGAATTTTCTTCAATTACGATTGACGAGAAACCAATATGTATCTCACTATTACTGCTTCAGGCGTATATTCGCAGCTTACTAGAGCCTTTATGTGCGGAACTTGAAGAAACCATGCAACCTACCGAACCATCTTGGAAAACTCACATGCGTGGTTTAACTAAAAACTTCCTCTGTCGTGCTGGTTACGAACCATGCGTTGCCGAAGCAAGAAATCGATACAAGAAATGGCTAACCGACGAGGATCCGGATAAAGGAAATCCGTTCGTATTTTTCCTATTCGATTTTTGTCTTTATTTTAACATCGATAAACTCCGTAAATGCAATCGATCAGAATATTATCGTTGTTTAGTTTCAAATATTTCAAATATTTTCTTCTCTGTGACAGGATTAACATTTCAGTACTTACAGAATTTTTAATTTTTTCTATGACAAATACTCCGCCAAAAATTAAATATAAAATTAGACAAAATATCCATACCTATAGGTTTAACAATGCATTAATTTAGTGTTAGCGAAAGCCAACATACACGACAGTTCTCTTGAATTTTAATTGAAATTCTCTTGAACTTTAATTAAAATTCTCTTGAAATTCTCTCGAATTTTTTTGTCAGGATAAAAATCCAGACTTTCATCAATGGTCGTTTTATGACGAATCTCCAAACGTTGGTTGGCCACGATATGTTACGAACGTCACAGTCCGTTAAATAGAATTCTTATATTAATAGAATTATATTTTTTGATTTTCTAGAGTAGCCAATGAAGTTCTTTGTCCGGTGTTCAAATGGGGTACCGACGCAGAGTGGGAATTTGGACTTCAGCGTGTAATAAACTTTCCACAGAATAGTCCAGAGAGGAAACAAAATGAACGCACGTATCTATTAAAATCCCTAGCTGGTTGTCCTCAAGATACCAATAAAATTGAAAGGTACCGAGTTTTTCTACATTATACAATATTTTCTTTGTTTTTCCATTTTTATTCAACATAGAGCACATTTGTTTTTTAAATACCTACAAACAACAACTTATAAATTCCAAACTTTCTATGTTTGTCAATTACAAAAGTTCATATGTATCATACATAAATCGACGAAAAAAACATGATAAATTATACATATATTGAAGTATCCTAAAGTATTCGTAATATTTGTGAATAAAATAGAACAGACTATTGGATATCATTATTTTTTAAACCAAACATATCCTCGAATAACGACGCTTAATCTACAATACATAAACGAAACTTTTATATAAATATTACTTACGCGTTAACCAACGCGTAATACGATCTTCTAACTGTACCCGATGAATATTATTAATGTTAATAATAACACCGCAGATTGTTGAACGTGACGATATTGGACCAAAATGGGAACTTTACGGACTCTGACATTCAGTTGATCTTCACTATGTTAACCGGTGGGACGGCTGGGTACACGACTCTCTTCAATTTCTTGAACGACCATTGGGACACTGTAAAAGAGAGATTTAAGACCAAGAAGCATCTCTGGGATGGCATAATAAATTCGGCAACGTCCTCGTTCAACACTCAAGAAGGTTTAGACATGGTTAACGATTTGTACATGGACCGCAACGAGGAATTCGACACGGCCAAGCATATTATTCAAGACGCTCTCATAATCATCAAGGAAGAAACAAAATGGAGCGAAAAGAATCTTCCGGTGATCGATGATTGGCTCACTAAAAATTTGCCGGAAGAAGAATTACTAAAAATTTGCTCAAAGAATAAGCTAAATCCTGGAACAAATCCACCACCACCGCAATGATTTTTATTGTAAGATAAAAAAGAATCGTTCGATTTAATTTGGAAAATGGATACAAAACACGAACAACGTAGATAGACAAAATAATTTACAAATTTCCGAAGCGTTTTTTTTTTAAGTTATATTCCGTAATGAGTTTCCAATGGTTGGGGTTTTAGGTACACGAATAATTTTCAGTTTATTGTCAGGATCGTTATTAAAAATCCGAGTTAACATTACCAAAAGTTAATAAATGGATTATTAATAAATAGATCTACTAGATAAAAATACACTGTAATTGAAATTACGAAAATGTACAAAGCTCTTCGGATATCGTTAAAGTTTGATTATAATATGGATTTATAGTCTACATTTTGTTTATTTATCATAGACACAGAACTTTTGCAAATCTGTAACTGCTGCAAAATATTTATACAATATCTGAGTCCATAGAAAAAGTAATATAGTTGCGTTAATTGCGAATGATAAAAGTCTAATAAGTTTTTCTAATGTTACAGATTCTGTTTCAATTTTTATTTGTTGTTTATACCAGCTTAATTGTCGTCGAAATGATTAGAATATTCATGTATAGTAATGTAATAAATGTAAGATTACAAATAGTCGAGTTATTTTATTTTTAACCCCTATAAACATTTCTAATATTTCTAATAGAAACTTATTAAAGACAAAGTGTTAAATCGTTTTGGCTTTAAGGGGGTAGTCTGGTCCAGCTAATGTATTTTTCTAATGCATATAATTTCCAGATATAATTAGTTTTTGGCATTGAAACTTTTTTTACATATAAAGGGACATTGAAAAAAGAAAATTTGACAGTGTAGATTTAATTTGAATGTATACATGTATAGATAACTAGTCACAAGGAAAGAATTCAGTCAAAACGGTGGGATACGTGGAGCCCTGGAAAAACATCTGATAGGTAAAATCAGAAAATTTTTTTCTTTAATAGGTACGTAAAATGCGTATGAATCTCAATTTGCAAATAAAAATTGTTAATTGGAGAAATGGCGGCAAAAAACATGAAAATGAACGATACATGTTGGCCGTTATTTTGCAATAACTTTATGCTATAATAATAATTCATTAAGAGTCGAAGTTCATACGCATATAAACTTAATTACCTTCAATTTAAGCATTGAATCAAGTGAATCGGATAAAAATTCGATGAGCTATGGGTCCCACCGTTTTCACCGAATCCTTTCCTTGCGACTACTATATCTATGTATATGTATATGTATATGTATATGTCTACATTCAAATTAAATCTACACTGTCAAATTTTCTTCTTTCAACGTCCCTTTATTATATAAAACAAGTTTCAATAACAAAAATTAATTATATCTGGAAATTATATGCATTAGAAAAATACATTAGCTGGACCAGACTTCCCCCTTAATATAGAATATTAATTAAACTTATAAGAAATTGCATAGAATACAATATTCATTTATGTTCTTTATATATTGTTATAGTTGCATTTTCAAACGGAAATGCATATTTTTTGTTGCATAGATTGAATCATTTCGTTATTCTGCGAAAAAAAAGTATTAGGGTAAAGTGGTAAAAAAATCATTAGTTAGTTATAAGACCGCAATTTCCAACAATAACAAAAGATCACTATAATTATGTAATGAAAACAGTTAAAAAGCGTTCTATAAAATGCGTAAAAAGTAATGGAGAAGCGTTTGAGTATTTCTTCATTACAGATAATTGTTTAAAGTATCTGGAAACTAATCATTTTGTTAACACTTTATCCTAATACTTTCCGATGTCAGTGTATACTACAGTCTGTACTGGTCTATACTAATAGTTTGGTGATCACATTGTATTTTTATAGAGACGAAACTCAGTCATTTTTTTAGGCCCGATTCGTGATTCTTAATGCGCATGCGTCTTCTTAGAAGCATCACCGTGAACCATCGTGAACGTAGTTACCTGGACCGGCATTGGGGCGGGGGGGGGGGGAGGGGCAACCGCCCGGGGCGCCAAATTTTTGGGGGCGTCGCAGTTCGGTGTCCCTAATATACGAATATACCGATCAGGATATCCCAAAAATGTTGTAACACCTTGAAAGGGGTGGTTCGGGTGGAGATTTGAAACAACTTTTTCCTTAGCGCAAATGTTGTCTGAGACTTCGTTGAGGAGATATTAACCGAAAACACTGACCATTCAGAGCGCGCGTATACCGTTGGAGCGCCTGCGGTAGCGTATGAGCGCGGCCGCCTATCGCGTAGCCTACGTTCAACCGGCATACTCGCGCTCTGATTGGTCGGGGTTTTCGTTTAATATCTCCTTAACGAAGCCTCGGACATTTTCGCTAAGGAAAAAGTTTTTTCAAATCACCTCCCGAACCACCCCTTTCAATGACCTCCAACATTTTTGGGACACCCTGTATATACCCCTGAAGGGGCGCCAATATTGCTAAAATCGGCCCTGATAGCTACCATACCTTGGCAATATTAATTGTAACGTGTGGTTAAATTAGAAACGAGATTCAAACACGAACTTGGCAATTCCACCATAAATTTCCATTAATCTATACTAAACAATACATCTATTACGTCACGGTTTACGCATATTGTAAAGTGCGTTTCGATTTTCAATTGGTGGATAAAAGTCACCAATGTTTTCCAACCAATCACAAGTCACTGTGCCTCTGTGACGCGCTGACGCGTTTTGACTTGACTAGTGTAGTAGAAGTGTACAACATCGGAAGAACGTACTTCTAAGCCAAGGTAGAGCATCTATATTGCGATATGAGATGGCTAATTTTTGAGTTTCGTTTACGTCCTGTTTTTGTACATTTTAACGCTTTAATAGGCAAATGTTGTATAAAATCATCGATCTTACGAACCGACACTCGCGGTGGTGTTTGATGAAACTCAATAGAAAATGTATAAGCGCGCGACATCATTATTCGTCGTCGAACAGAACTAATCGCACACATTTAACCAAAGGTTTCAGTGCTTTTTTTAAAACCACACTTGACAGAAGAAGATCAACGTTTTAATCGTATTTTGGTATGTATTTTTTCGAGTACCATTAAACTAATAGCTAAAGTGGACTGTGCGATTCATCCATTTCATTAATTGTTCAGTTTATTTTGCTGGAGTAATAATTTCCCAAATTTCAATTTACAGGCATAATGGTTGAGGACTCTAAAACTTGTGTCCTGCAATGGGCTGGTCATGCAGGATATGTTACAGAGAAATTTAGTGAACTGTTCGCACGTCAAGCATTTGTTGATGTTACACTCGTCTGTGAAGAACAAAAACTTCGTGTTCACAAAATGGTTTTAGCATCGAATAGTACATATTTTGAGGTATGTTTAGCAAACATATTTATGATTCTACAAATACAGAGCATCAAAATTTGCCATTTTTACATATATATAAACATCTAGAGGATGTTATGTAATGCTGTATTATCCATTTTAATTTCAAATTATACATTCTACATTTAATATTCAAGCATTATTTAGTTTCCATATAATTATTTCACTTTATTAGTTGAACAACTTCAACAAAATTTGTATCTTGAAACTTTTATGAAGATAAAATTGATAAAACAAATGTAACCTATTACTTTAAATTATAGATAGTTTTATAAAATTGAAAATATTGATTTTATTATCTTATGTAGTAAATATGTTATGCCTATTCATTGAATTATAAGTACATACATTTTTTTTTTTTGTAACTTTTTCCTCAAAGATTTTTCTGTATCAACAAAATTAGGAAATTATTGCTATGTAACAGATTAGCTACTCCACCCTGTATAAATTAATATTTCATTCTTTGAAGAAGTATGTAGAATTAGTATAATTATTTTACTCCGTGTTCCTTTCATGATAATAGTATGATATGATGTTTATTTTTAAAAGCTGTTTAATCAAGAAAATACTATCTTTTCGTGTTATGTTTGTAGCCTCAAAGTTCTAGAAACAAACTTTCTCTTTTTTTATTCTACTGTTAATTTATATATTCGTGAATGTATATAGAATTAATTTATAATAAATTTATAATTAAGATGTAATACGTACTAAATAAATTTTGTAATTAAAAGATACTGAATACTTATGAGAGAACAATTTTACAGGGATTATGTAAAATTCATATAAAGTAAAGAAAGCCTTATATATTGGAATTTCCTTATTTATTTACAAACATTTGAAGATACCATGTTTGTTGGGCATACTTTTCACAGCTTATGAAGAACACCTATTCCATAGAAAGGTATTAGAGAACTAATTTGTATGAACTCAAAGTAATAAAGTAGATACACAGAAGTGTAAATAATTTTCTTCAGGGTGCGTGTAATATTTTTATTATCCATAATAGTAAAATAACAGGTGTAAATATAGTAAAGGACAAATGCATGAATGAATTTATGCAAGTTCCCACTTATGAAACTTTCCTTTTTAACAATGCAATATTGTTATATTACATAACTATTATTATTGAAAATTCATTTATCAAGATTTTGTTACAACATATTACTATAAAATATTTAATGCTATTACAAGTGATCTTTACTATCACTACATGTGTGCAACGAATCTAAGAAGTAATTTAGAACAAAATTAGAACTTAAAAGAATCATCCATTCATTTTCATGTGAATCTTTAAGCAGAGCAAACCTGTATCTATTAATACATTTTGTTTGCTTAATTTTTTGATGTAACAGGAAATTCTACAGCATGATTTGGGTCGAGAACCAATTATATTTCTGAAAGATCTAAGCTTTAAAATCTTGAAGGCCATGGTCGAATTTATGTACTGTGGAGAAACTGTAATTCCTCGTCAGTTATTATCATCTCTATTAGCTGCCACGAAAACATATAAGGTGAGTATTTCAAATAATATGATATAATCATTCAAGATGTAAAATATGTAGTGATGAGGAACAGTTACATCAAAATTTTGAAAATATGTGTTACTAATCTTTTACTACATATTACATTGAATAACTGGATATACATATCCATATTTGTAACAGATTAATTTCTGTGAATGAGTTTGTTATATGTACATATTTGTATTCAGTCTACCCATTTATTAATAATAATATTATTATTCTATGTATATACAGGTTAAGGAATTGACAACTATAGTTAATGCCATGATGACTTCCAATATAATAAATATCGATGGCAATACAAATACCGACAAAAGGATTACAGAATCAAAGGTTAGAAAGAATAAATATAATAAAGATAACATTCATGTAAAATGTGATGAACTTGACAAAGATGAGTGCTTTTTACTTTGTAATGAGAACAGTAGTAATGTGGAATTGAGTGAAAATAAATTTTTTGAAAGTAATATTATCATTGATACTCCAGAACAAGAAATGGAGCATATGTTATACGAAGACACGCAAGATCTAGATACTAATGTAGGACAAAAGGACACACCATTTTCAGTATCAAGTTCTGTTAAATCGATAGAAAATCATAACTTAACTCCATCGAAAAATTATGAAATAAAAGAAGCGTCGAACAGGTGCTCCGAAAGTAGTATAAGTCGTGGTGTAATGTGTACAAATGATGCATTAAAACCTATTTTATATGAACAATGCTGTGATCTTTCGGATATCGACGAATGTGAAGAAGGTTCAATGTCTCTATCGCAAACTTGCATTCAGCAAATTGAAAAAGATTTTGCACAATATAACTTCGAAGGTATTGATGTTCCTAATAAAGTAGGAAAATGCATTAAAGTTTACACTCATAAGAGACGTAAATCAATAGATGAAATAAAAACTAAACTTACAGATGTAAATAATGTAATACAAAGTCCACCATCTACCGACTGTATAGATTTATTAGATGAACCGTCCGCTAATGATATACCAGTTACACTTTTAACCTCGTTAGATATGGAAAGTGCTGAATATATTATAAGTTTAAGTACTGAAAATATTCAATCTATAGTGGGCGTTAAATTAAATGAACAACACACATTAAATGATTCGAAGGAACTCGACCACATTATTGAATTCGATAACCAGAAAGATAATATAAATAAAAAAGAATTAAATCTAGAAAATTCTGAACATTCAGATTATATAAAACCAATATTACGAAGAAGTTCGCGATTAAATCATCAGGAGATAGAGGAAACTATAAATAACAATGAAACTGTTAGAGAATATCATGGAAGAGAAAAACAATTAAAAAAATCGAATGGTTCGAATAAAGTGGTGTTATGTGCCAAACGTAAACGTAAAATAAAAGACACTGACCATAAAGTTCCAGAGCAAAGTATTAATAATATAACACAAGCCAATAAAAAAACATTTAATAATTCTCGTAAAAATACCGCAAAACTAATTGTAAAAAGAAATAATAAACCTACCTGTACAATATCTAGCAAAGAAAAAGATGAACAAACTACAAAAATAATGAATACAATAAAATGTGACATATCGGAAACAACAGAGATCGACTCTATTTTTACATTGCCTAAATTAAATACATTAGAGCATATAAATCGATCATTATGGGGAGATATGTCAGATTTTCCAGAAGATTTTGAAAATAGGATGGATTTATTGGAATACACGTCAAATACTGAAATTCCATTTGCAGTCGGCTTGTTGCCTCTACGTACTGCTCTGGAAAAAATGCAAGCAACACCAGATTATCAACCTCGCAAAACACGTTCATCGGTAGCCCCGATAAAGCAGGATGGTTGGGGTCTTAAAAGGAAGAGTTGCACTTATCCAGAGAAAGTTACTGTTTCTAAAAAGCAGAATGGTGTTATTAGTGATACAAAAGAAAATGCAAACACTGTTTGCCATATTCAAATTAGAACGGCGCCATCGCAAGATGTACGAAATCGTAAAAAATATTTTACGCCAGATGTTGGTACACTAGAAGCATCGACTATTATTAATAAACAATGACAAATATTAGATTTTGTACAAAGATAGTTAGATTAATGACCAAAGCGTTTGGCGTTAAAGAGATACAAATGAACGTGTAATGAATTTTGTGTATTATATAGAAGTGCATATTTTGAATACAAAAGTATTTGTATATGAAAGGTAGCCGTAAATGAACTTATACAGTTCCTTGACTTCCAAAAGAAATCAAGATATATTTTTTTATTTCTTGGGCCATAATTTCCATTCGCATTAAATACATCCATACGTGTATTAAATACTATTTTAAATAGAAATAAATTTCTTAATTGGAAAGAGAATACTTATGTAAGATAGTATAAAATGATAATACTCTTATGTTTGTTACAATTGTATATCTAAAATTTAAAATTATTTCAATAATATCTAGTATTTTAATATTTTATAAAGTTATAAAATCGTTAAGTAAATTAATCATAAATTAAAAATAACAATTTTTGTAATGTAAATATTTTTTTATACACAGGTGTTATTTGAATATTTGATGTACGTATGGATAAAAATCAACATGCATGTAGATACGCATGTTGTGTGTGTATATGTATATATGTACATGTACACAGTGATTTATTTCGTTTGCAGAACAGGTCCTTTTTTTATTTACAAATAGTGTGTATAATTACTTGAGATTTTTAAATTTCTGTTATCGTTTTTAGTAAAAATATAATTCATTTTTTAAACTATGCATGAGAAATTGTAAATGTGTCATTTATAACGATGTAGATACCTCAATATTTCGCGGGTTGTTACTGGATAACATTAAGAATTATATATTTTATATGATTTATTTATCATTTGTATTAATATTGTATTCTTTACTATCTTTCTTTTAAGAGATAACTTTATGGCAGCAATGAAATTGTAACCCAGTGTAATAGTTCGTATTCTAACAGCAGCGACTGTGGAACTATTAAATTTACAAGGATTTTTATAGATAATCAAATCTAAGCAAATGAAATTTGTTCTATATATTCAATTGTAATATTTTTAAGAATATACAGTTGCTGATCAATGTAATATCAGTGGATTGTTTATTATGATAATATTCAAATATTTTCTACATAAATTTATGTATACATATATATTGATAAATATACATATGTTATATTATTTTCTTCCGTAATAAATGTGTTTAGTATACTTTCACAGTTTCTAAAATTTCTGTCAACATTTTGATCTTATACCTCTTTGTCTAATCAATTTATTATCGTTCTATGTATAACATAATTTTACGAAATTATAAAGAAATGCATAATTATATCAAACTATGCAGTTATGTATCCTACTTTCGTCACATTTTACGTTAATTACATAGAACATATCGTCTAAGTAAATACAAGTAATTGTAACCTATTCCGAGGTATATGATATATTCAATATGCTCTTGACACTGTGCAGAGGACAAAGACCGACTAAAGAAAAACAGCCATGTTTATTTATAACTAGTAATTTGATTGGCCGTATAATGTACACTACGACATGTATACATACAATCGATATGAGTAAATTACAATTTTCATTAACGTAGTCCTCTAATTTTTGTTCAATCGAAGGAAGTTAGTGAAGCGCAAAACGGCAATAAATTTAACTACATGTTACATTTACGAGTTCAAAATATAGTAATAATCACGGATGTTCCTCAAATGTACTTTATTAAAAGTTCGAGATGCAAAAATGTTTGGTGTAAATCGATATTATTCCTTTATTTAAACAAGGTTCCTAATGGTAATATTCTACTTTTTTGTAAAACATTTAGTTCTGTTATGATGCGCAATTATGATACATACAGATGTGTATAATGTATAATCGATATCATACATATATAATCGCGAGTGAATTATTCCTACGCCATTGTGGGAAATCTTTTACGCGTATGTATGAATAACGAGAGATCGTGTAAAATATATGTATGTAGTATTTTAATGACAATACGGCATCTGTAAAACTTATATAACTTTTACTAAAATTCTGTAACCAAAACATGCAATGTCATTCGAAATGTACAATCATGCATATATCAGTCATAAAACTTGTATATGTATCTGTATACGCATGCTGAATATGAATATAGTTCGTGAAAATTCTAATCAGAATACAATTACACTTTCCATGTAAAACTCGAATATAATTATATTACATGTAGATAATAAAATAAGAAAAAATACTTAATTCCAATTAAATTAAACGACTACTTAAATAATTTTTGTTAATCTTTAATCATATATTGCTTGTTAAAATATAGAGTTCGATACACATCTTCGATAAACGTTTGCATCGGATAATTTGTAAGATGCGTTAAACTTACATGCATAGTTTGCACATACTATATAGAGACTGATGAAACAGGTAGTTTCGAAATTAGAATTCCGCCTGCTTATCACAAAACTGTTGTAACGGGAGGCTGTATCGATGAGGACATTACGTAGCATCGTATAGCACGTATATCATAGTCTCGTGACTTAGTTGTGCAGAAGGCGGTGAAAGGTACACGTTGAACGCGACCAAGCAGGCAGGTAAGTAGGTATGTACATGTTCAATGTTTAGCGCTACGAGGAAGACAAACCCGACGAGGCCGACGCAGCGCACCCACAGTGCAATCAATGAGCGCATATTGATCTCAACCCTTCACGGATTCTACACCTGCAGGGGCGGATCACTTGTGCACCCGAGATAGATATCACGACTCGACTGAAAACATTATATTTGAATGCATCTATAGGAAAAGTTTTTGTCTTTACTGAAATACATTTATTTACTATTTGTTTGATTGTAACGATCGCCATTTATTTTATTTTATTTATTATTTCAGTTTTATAGGTATCTAATTTTACTTAAATTCGGATTAACGCTACTACTATTCTTTTAGAAATCAACTTATTTTTAAAATTAATTGTAGAAATTATATGATTTATTATATTGAATGTTTCAAATAGAAATATTGCGAGAAAATAACCGATATCGTTAATCGATTTAATAAAATGAATTTGTTTATGAATGAAATGTAAAAAATTATGTAGCGTAATAACAATAATAAAATCGAGTATCACAGGTAAATTGTTACTAGACAAATTTAAGTACATAAATTACGTATACCATGAAATGAAAATAAAATATTATAAATATAATTATATGTTTATATAAATATAAATTTTGTACCTACTTTATTAACATGAAAATAAGATACTTTAGTGATCTTGTATAATTAACAAATTGCATTTTTATACAATTAACTTCTTTTTTTTTGTTTAATGGAGTAACAATAGAATATCAAGTTATCGAAGACACGACAAAAAATGACCCCTCAGTTTTCGATCACTTTATCGTTTTATGTCATCGGTATTTGAATCTCGATGTAAATTTCGATATCTCGCATAGGCGGATGTTTAATATTTAACGAGCATCGAAGTAATTAACATCGCCTAAATATTTGGTCGAATCGCCAGTTGTGTTGTGGAATTGCGCCTGATTTTCTTAGGTGGTGTTACGTAAATAAAGTAGGCAAAAAATGTCTCCTAGTCTAACACGAGCGCCGGAAGTTTGAAAATGATTGCGGTAATGGACGCAAACTATAAGATCCTTCCGTCATTAAAGAAGATCGGCATAGTTTCCGGGATGTTTGGTCGCGAAAGTAATACTCGAAGAAATAAGGAAAACGAGTTCGATTTAAAGGTACGTAAGCGTGATTGTTATATTAGTAAAAATTTATCGTTCGAATCGACAACTCGATGGAAATGAATTTAGGCGCGTTAAAAGAAAGTAAGAGGAAGCGTCGTAAGATGTCGGTTCGTTCGCTACCGCGAGAGAACGAAAGGATAGGATTGGTCGCTTCGAACGTAGTGGCAGACATGTGTTTCGTTTCCCGCCTAGTGGGTTGTTATTGTGTGGGGGCCCCGTCAGTCCGGTGAGTCGAGCGTAGAGAGCATAGGGCCTAGGTCAGAATCGAACCGCTGTTGGGTTGGCTCTTCGGTACGGTGGTGGCTCTGTGCGACTGGTGACCGACCGTGGTCCGTCCGTCATATTCCCGGTTTGAAAGCAAGGTTGCGACTAGTTGTTGCGACGCAGGAAGGTGCAGTGATCTGTGTACGGAGTTGCAAACGGGTCTGCCGGCCATGGAGAAGCGGATAGAGCTCGAAAAACGGGGAAGAACCCCCGGCGAAGTAAGCTGAACCCCACTTATTTTATTACATTGCTTTGCTCGACACGAGACGAATCGCGGGTTGTTGCGTGCTTGCTGTTCTATCGTGTACATGACTCTAAGAGCGGGTGTAGAGTGAATCGTGTTCGTTCGCGCGACACCGACACCACGCACTCGCTCTGCGGCACGCCACTGGCTCCTCGACGATGCACGGGAACTCGTATTTCTTGACGGCGACCGCGTGGCTCCGACGATTTATCGGCCAAGAAGACGTGTTTTCGGTGCCGACACGAGATGCTACGACTGCCACGAGAGTAACAGGCATGGCGTGGATCGCTTCAACGGCTTGTCCCCTTGATTTTTCACTACCTCGCACCGCTGCGACGCATTTTCCCCACATTGCTCCGCTTTTTTCATCCGACACATTATTCGGAACGTACACGTTGTAATCGTCGTGAATTTTCTAACGGATCGATGAAAAATTCGAAGAAACCGATCTAGTTAGGGAGGATTCCCAGGTCAGTTATCGCTTCGTGCTGACTGGAAAACAGAAACTCGGTAGCCGATTGGTTGACCAAATTCAATGCAGAGACGATCAACCAATCATTTATCAAGCTTTCCACAGTTTTTCCAGCATACAAAGCTTTCTACTTAAATACGGTGTCCTTTTTATCGCGGCACAGATATGTTATTACATTAATGGAAAAACCACTATAAAACTCGGTGTTACCGTGCGTTTGTGGTTAAATTTTATTATTTTATTTCGAATAAAATTTATGGTATTATATGTACACATTATGCCCTACTGGTTTTTGTGATGTAATACATCGCAGAATCAGCGTCGTTGGCATAGAAAGTAAAACGTGTTTAATCAATGGAGACATTGCTCTCTTACAATGGCTGATTTTTTAATGTACATATTCACTCGTGTATTCTAAATAATTTCAGAAACGCTATTTACGTAGGCATTCGATTAAACGATAGTCCTAACACAATTTTTATAACGTGATTTGTCTCAATTGGAGTACTATTAATTAATCGATCTTGAAAACATACGAGATAATTTCGTATTTAACTGTTACTTGGAAATTTTCCAAGTCATGTGACCGAGGAAACATTTCCTCCTAATTTCTTAATTAATATTTTCTTTCTATTATTTTCGTACAAAAAAATACAATTTCTTCCATACAATATTATATCAACGCTATGCATCCATCGCAAATTTGTTGTTTATTTTTTGTGCTCGTTAAATCGAAACAATAATAAAAAGAAAGCAAACTATTTTCTTTGCTCCACTTAATATGTTACTTGTTTATTTTTCAAAGCACAGGTATATTCAAATAATGTTTTTCAGAAACGTTACTTGTAAATGGATACATTTGTTGTCCAACAATCGAATAGTTTTAAATATTATTATCACTTATTTCAAATACTATGTTACACGCAACTCGTGTGATCAAATTATAGCGTGGCGTGGCTGTCTCTAAGAGCCACTTTTTTAAACTGCTGTGCATCGTACGTGCGTGCTCGCTACAAGAGTAAATCGCATATTTATAAATTGTTTATAAAACGTATTAGAAAATTAATTATTCGCGATGCTATTAGAATGTAACTCTTAACGCTTATCTATTCACTTTTCAAAAAACGCAATAGCAAAGTGTAAAAAGGCTTTGACAAGATGGTGCCCCTTTCGAACGACTTTCGAAACATATGTAACCTCGCATGCATCTACTGACAACTTACAGTTACTTACATATCAACTATTATGTCAGAGTTTAATAGTCTTTTGACCGCGATTTTCGGCGATCCGAGAACACAGAATTTTTCAAGGTCACACGGAAACTGAAGCTAACAAAAAATTACGAAACAAATCAGGAAGCATTGTACTCTGCTATACATATATTACATTCCCTCGATACGAACATTTGTTAAATGATTTTATCTATTGTGTTATTAGTGTTTACGTGACAAAATTTCGATCGAGTGGTAAAATTTTCTATAAAAATGTAGTCTTATTGGTAAAATGGATGTAGTCTTATAAGACTGGGAAAAAAATAACATTTTAAATCTGAATTTGAAGAAATGATAAACTGTTTACCGTGTTTGTGCTACAACCAAATGATAAATATTCTATTTCTCGTTACTTTTATCAAAATGCAAACACAACTGTGAAATTTTCGTAGTGATAAATATTCGTTTAAAACACACTGTGTCATAGTTTGTGCGATTCGTACATTTTTCTTGTATGTGGTAAAAGTATATTATGTAAATCAATTATCAGCGGGAACAGTTGTGCGTGCCATGAGGTGCTGCTGCGAGATGCGCGTGCGAGTGGACGTCGCCATTATTTTTCGGTGCGCGCGAGAATATTCTGTCCATAGTCGAAGTTCTGTATGCCTCGTAGAATACCGGATATTCTAAGATATTTCCGACTATTTCGATGTATGGGAATAATGGTGAACTAATCACGCGTAAAGGTTCTCTGGTGTATATAATTTATAATCGTGATTCATGGCGTGTTTCTGCTTACTGTGCAGCCATCTTGGACGAGTCCACTCTGTCACTAACTGACACGAGTACGTTTAAAAGTAATCAGAAACCCAAAGTAATTGTTTCTCGTGTGGCTGGGTCGCGTGAAATTTTATTATAATAATTGGTCAACACTCGACACCGTGATGCCAACTCTTTTTTATATATCGATATAAAACGCATATGCGTGGGTGTTAGCATCGCGTTAACCACCGGCGCGGCGTTGCGATGCGGTTCGTTCGACAGTGCTGTAACTACTACTTTATGGTCCACTGCACGAAACGTAATGAAATCGTATACGTTTATGTTTTTCATTAATGCAAAGAAATATTTTCTTAGTGTTGTTTTCGAAACATTGTTTCATGCGATACATCT
This sequence comes from Hylaeus anthracinus, assembly GCF_026225885.1. Taxonomy (NCBI): domain Eukaryota; kingdom Metazoa; phylum Arthropoda; class Insecta; order Hymenoptera; family Colletidae; genus Hylaeus; species Hylaeus anthracinus. Next base: position 924,048 of record NW_026533254.1, read on the forward strand.
TTTATTTAAATTTAGATATTAAATATTAAAAACAAATATGTAATATCTACTTCATCATAGTGTAATTAATTATAATTATATATTTTTAAATATCCAATAACCAAATAACTCATAAATAAGAATATGGAAAAATTGCGAGTTCCTTCAGATTTTCGAAATATGGAATTTTCAGTATTACGTTATATAGCACAGAGAAAAAATGTGAAATTTTATTCAAATTTTTAAAATGTGAAGTTCTCGAGAATTTCTATATTTTTCCTTTCTATTCCATTTTGGAATGATTTATTTTGAATTATTATTTCGATTCGACGATAATTATTTGTTGTAAATGAAAATGAATGCTCCCTCAGTTTCGTTTAATTTGATTACTCGATCAAATATCGTCATCTGTCCATCGTGTAGTTAACTTGTAGCTGTCATTGATCCGCTCCTATAAGCCGCGACACTCGTAAACGCTTCCACTATGATCAGTGCAACGCACGGCGCAGCCAATCAGCCGGTTGGTCGGAATGTCGGGCAGTGAATCTAAGATAAGGACTTGCGACGATTCCGAGGCTCAGCGTGAAAGCGGTTCGTCGCTAAAGTCCGCCACGCAACAGTGTATTCGGTTTTTATCATATTCCACCATCGTAAAATTTTGTCCCTTTGATAAAATACCGATTAAGGGGGGATTCTCGTTTAAAGGGTCAGAGAAATCAATTTTTTTTTTTTTTTTTTTTCATGAATATTTCGAAAGTATATGGCATAGAGAATAAATGAGTAAAAGTAATAGTTATTAATCCAAGGTAAACAGAATACTTCATCGCGCGAAATGAGCCCCAAGAAATTTTAAACGCGTTTTTCTCAAAACTACGTTTGGAACTCACGATATCTTAAAATCTAACGAACAAAAACCCATAGCTAATTTTCAAAGTCGTACTATTCTTTTTATTTTCAAGATTTCTTTTCTGTTATTGTCTATTGGATAGCCAAACTCATATTTTAATACCGAATAATTATATTTTCGGGTTTTTTTTTCTGATAAGAGGAACTGTTGGATCTATGGATACCATGAAACTACCTTTTTTTTATTATTTAATCAGACTTTTATGTTTGTAATTTTAACGTTAGTCAGTATTTTTGCATACGTATAACGTGTAGAAAAATAACCGCCTTGCAAAAGACCTGGTGCTTTTCCCAAATAAAAATCCTAAAAATTACTTAAAAATCGCGCCTTTAAAATCCCGTATTAATACGTCGATATTTTAATTGAAGAAATTTCATTCCTTTTTCCCAGTTGAATAATAGATAATGAATAGTGCACATAGCCATACACATAATTATTTCAGATATATAAATGATGTTAAAAGTGCGATTTGTGTCTGTATTAAAAATGGATTGTAATAACATGAGAACTTAAGACTACTCGGATCCGTTACTGTCGCGTGCCGCAGTTCAGTGTTTATTGCTTGCCGGCTTTTCTGATGCCGCTAAACAAGACGCGTCGTACACTCTACTATCATCCCCCCTGTATCCCGGGGAACCCCGTCGCACTTCTCTCCCCCGTTTCTCCTGTTTCCTTTCTATCTCCCCTCTCTCTTCACCTTTCTCTTTCTCCGATCAATAAAATAGCCCATCTCCCGCGAAAGCTTATCGTTCGTTTGAATTTTAGCGTCTATCGCTCGACTTTTTCATACGCATTGACTTTTCTACGTTCACACCTTTACATCATGGAATGTTTATAGCCGCGAATGGAAAATACGTAGATGTACTTACTTAAAAACAGCCTATCTAGTTGAACTAGTTCCGAATTATCGATAGTGTTCATTGTAATTAGGAATGTGTAAATGATCAGTGCACAATGAATTTAAATTGTACATGAACTGATTATTTTTAATTGGACTACTTGTTTTTTACATTGTATGTTTATCACAAGGTCATTGTTATATCTTTTTACAGAAAGTAAAAATATATCATTTTAGTGATTTCATTGTTATGTATTTTAACTTTATGTCGTTTTATTTTTTTTCAAACAAAAAGCGATGTTCACTGAAATATTATCTTTAAGCTTAATGAAAAATTGTATTGTTTATATAGAAATTGTTGTTCTTTTTCAGATTAAAGAACTTGTCCTTGACAATTGTCGAAGTACGAATATCATAGGTTTGACAGACGAATTTGCTGCTTTAGAAACATTAAGTCTCATTAATGTGGGTCTTACCAGTCTAAAAGGCTTCCCAAAATTGCCAAGTCTCAGAAAGGTAAGCAAACTTACGAGTCGCCGTCTACATAACATATTCAAAGGGTAAATCACAATAGCAGCAAAGTGTATTAAAAACAGGTGTATTAATGTGAACCTTTATTTCATGCAGTTGGAACTGAGCGACAACAGAATTTCTGGTGGTTTAAATCTTCTTCATTCAAGTCCCAAGTTAACTCACCTTAATCTTAGTGGCAACAAAATCAAAGATCTTGACACACTTCAACCTTTAGTAAGTTCTAGTATTTCTATTTTATATATTCCATATGTTTTATATAATTCGCGTAGATATTGACAATTGTATTCTGATTTGTAGAAAGAGTTTAAGAACTTGAAGAATCTTGATTTCTTCAACAATGAAGTAACAAACTTGGATAATTATAGAGAGAAAGTTTTCAGTCTAATTCCCAGTCTTCGATATCTTGATGGGTACGTAATTTCGATGTTCGAGAGAAGTTTACTGAATTATTAAAATGATGGTAACACTTAAAAACATTAATTGTTTTATACTATGCGACAGATTTGACATAGATGAACATGAAGTAGATGATACCGAAGGAGAGGATGATGAAGTAAATGGAAACGAAGACGGAGACGGAGATGCTAACGAAGAAGATAGCGAGGAAGGTTAGCGAAGTTCTAAGATTTGCTCGCATATTACATATTATCTACATTGATATCTTTCGGAGTTTTAATAATAAATATACAATTTTAGTTTCGGATGAAGAAGACGATGAAGACTTTGATGAAGGTGGTGTAGGTTTAGAAGCTGTCTACAAGAGTGGTCTAGAGGTAAGTCGATCATATTTCATGCTGTATCCTTATTCATAGTAATACGTAAAGTAGAATATTTTCGATTATAGTTAATATTTTAAATGAAATGAATTATAACAATTATTCATTTGTACTAATTTTTATAAATATGTTATTAATACATGTTTCATACGGTGTAGGATGATAGCGATGAAGATGATTTCTTATGCGATGAAGAAGAAGAAGAAGATGATGATGATGGCGAAGATGACGAACAGGATGAGGAAGAAGGTAAATATCGTACATATATTAACCCTTTGGACGCCAGCAGCCCTTGGTTCCAATGTGAAGAATGCCACGGAACGATGCAAAGGCTTTGTTTGTTGGCTCGTGGCACTCTTCAATTTAAATAAATATTTGTCCCTTATTTCTTGTACAGTAATACTAGTTTTATCTCATGGAAAGTTAGTAAATATTACTTAAAAAATATATAGTAAATTTTATTATATATTTTTCTATGCATTGAATAGAATCGTCTCCTGCTCGAGGTAAGAAGAGAAAACATGAAGATGGAGGAGAGTCAGGAAACTAGAATCGTAAAGAACAGGTTCTGATACCATTGAATGAGTGTAAAATTCATATAAATAATAACAATAATTGAGACACCGAGTGAACACCTGGGAATCAAACTAATTGACCGACCAATGACAGACTACAGTTAGTTGTGTGAATTTATCAGTAAATCATTGACTGACAAATTGTCTGTGGAATAACAAACGATTTACCATTGCGGAGAAGAGGAATATGAATGAATTCAAAAAATGGATAATGATGGCATAAAATAGGGCTGCATTCCAGCTGGGCACAGCACGTTTTAGTTATACTAACGATATTTTATATAGAGTATATAGTTAGAATATTAGTGGTGTTGCATAGTGGGTGAAAGATCAGATTTTGAAGGACTCTAAGAAGGCGGCAGTGGAGTTTTACACTTGAAGGAGCATATTTGTCTGTTAGCTCCTGTCGGCCAAAGGCTGGTCACGCTGGAATGCAGTCATCGTTAATCAGTACTAAGGTTACATAAGTTACATTTTAAATACATTATTATTGTACTATGAATAAGTCTAGAGTACACGAGGAACAACTTTTGTACAGGTTTACACCATACATTGAGGTGCATTATGCCTCTGTGATTTTTGGGACAGAAAATAAAGAGATAAATATATGTTGCTCATACATTGAGCTTATATCTATGAACGACGTATTGAGATAGAAATTACATCATAAGAATGAAAAAATGAAAATCAACTATGTACATTTCGTTTCTTAGGATGATAGTGATTGAAATGTATAATTGATATCGACTAAAAACAAATTAGTTAACCTGGTAAAAAATATCTTAATATTTTCAAATATTTTTTTTTTTTTATATAAGTTATGCTTTGATATTTCAAGAAATCATCTTGAAAAATAACTCCGAATTACGTGAGATCACAATTGACATTGTGGTATTCCGACTTGTAATTTCTAGTAAATTTTAAGTTTCGAATTTCTACGTACATTGGCAATAAGCCATACGTTACATGACTGTTAAGATTATCGTTATTTACCCTCGAGCATTTCATGTGTTACATGGTATGCTCTTATACAACAAATTCATTTAATTATTAATATTATTGTAATATCTTCTCATTTCAAATTCCAGACGTTTAACTGTAACGATTAAATGTTTTTATATCACTGAATCATACAGTTTTTTACAATAACAATAGAATTACTTGTTGGGTAGTTTTGTTAATACATTACAGAACTAAGTGCTTGTAACGTAATATTAAAAAAAAAAAGAAAATCAAAATTTAAAATTGCTGTAAATCCATGATTACCTTTAATTTCTGTCTCTGAAGTTACCATAGCGCTGCCACATCTCGTGATGATTAAAGTGCGAAGTTAATTGGTAATGATCATTAATATTATTAATATTACATTGCAATTATGATTTAAAAAAAAAAAAACATTCACACTTGCGCTTTCGCACTTTTGAATCGTATTTAAAAAGTCAGAAATGCAAAATTTAGAAACTTGAGAAATAGGCGCAAAAAATAAAAGGTGGATCAGACGATGTAGTTAATGGTGAGACTGTGGCAAGTGAATTACTGGACGGACTACCAATTAACTACGTGATCGTGAGAATGGATGGGAGTGAAATAGCGTGTGAGAGTGCAAGAGAGGATCGGTTTTATAAGAAAAAAAAAAAAAAATTATGGTAGAGTCGAGGATCTGGCGCCTCTTTGTCGCCAGTTTGGTTATGGCCTTATCCAATTTTTCCAAGACTAAAGCAAATTTATATTAGGTACAATGAGTATATGACATGTACAGGTCCAAATCTGTAAATTTCCAATCTGCAATTTGTAATTGCGGCTCGCGCGGATGTCGTATTAAAAGTTAAATTATAAATAAAGAAATTAAATTATAATTAAAAAATTAAATTATAAATAACAAATTAAATTATAAATAATTAAACATTCCGCGCGTCCCGCGACACGTACACTTTTGTCAATTGCAATTTTGGATAGCCATTTACGTAATCTATCACCTATTATCAGATATATTACATCTGTGTATTGTCTGTCTGTTCCGTTGTTAAAATGGATTTTTATCATAACGTTTGTTTATTTCGAGCAATCCTCATCACAAAATAAGAAAAAATAATTTATTAATAAAACCATTTACAAATCAAGAATTGTGTGTCTGATGACTATCATTAATCCATCTTTATTCTTATAATAATTCTTTAAATTTGCAGTGTTCTCGTTATTTATTACACTATTTTCTTACATTTTTCTTATAATTTGTTTCCTTTAATTTACAATAAATGCTTCAGCACAAACGGAAAGAAAAGTTAATATTTTATATAACAAGTACGTTAAATATTTATATCACACGAGTAAATAGTATATCTAAAATGGTAGATAGCATCTTTTGCATTTTTAATTATAAGCCAATGCAAGAAAAAATATACGTACACAAATATTACCGAAAAAGCTTATATCTGAATTAATTACGTTTGAATGCGTTCGTTCGACAATGATAATTTGAGCGAATACAAGAAGGCCGCCGCTTACTAAGTAATGCTGTCGGAAAGCTCGGAAAAACGAAAAGAATAAATACGTTCCAACTGATCCTTTCTTTCGGAATGCTCGATTTATTCGAAACGCTCGCTTCTTTAGAATCTAGTGTATACTAGGTTCGGCCTGGTTCGGTCCGATCATTCGAGCTTAGCAAAACTCGTCTCGCTTTTCCGAGCTTTTCGACAACACTATTACTAAGCTACTCTGTGAGCGAGTAAGCTTACAAATGTTTCGCTCTCAAACATAACGACAGCTCTCAGGTAGATAGCAGCTAAGTACTCACTAAACAATACTAATAGGTTCGTCAATGCGTTTATTAGCTTACAACTAAAATGTATACAGCCTTGTTTCTTTATTGCTATCTAGTCATCCTTATCGTATATATCTACAACTAACGTCCATTTGAATTATTGTAGATTCCTTATTTTGGATTTAATTCTCTTACTCACTATTACTATATACTATAAATTTATATAAAAAATATTTCACTATACGTCCTATATTCTAGTTAGACATTTGTACTCCAAGTTGTGCACTCTGATTTCCATACTTAATCTGTCGTTTTGTGATTGCGTGTTAGTCAGTCTTTTTTAGGAACTCTATAAAAATAACGGCTCATTACTTGAGCTATATAAATCAAAACAATACTAATATTGAGATTAATATCAGTGGCATCATCGGTGGGAAAACGTCTAAGTTCGTAGTGAAAATAGTTCCTCTCATTTCTGTAAGATAGCACCAGCGATACCTTTTAATCAATTATTCCTTATTTTTCATAAATGCATAATTAATACGATTCTTCGCTTTATAATAGTACTTAATACATGAACTTTATCATTTTTATGAATACTTATTAAATGCAGCAATAAATATAAATCCTTTAGTTAGTTACGTCAACTATTATCAACAGTGAGAACTATTTTCACTACAAACTTGGGCGTTTCCCCGCCGATGGAGCCACTGATACGTTTTACTTTATTTATTTTAGGTGCGAGCAGACCTAGCTGCTCGTAACACCACAATGTTGTACAAAATTATATTACATCTAAACATATACACATGTAGTAATATTTTCCGTAATTTATGTTAACAGTTTATAATACTTAGACTTATATCTATGGCACGCAATTCATTGGCTTAGTAATACTATATAACTTAGTTTAAGGTAATACATGGGGTTAATGTGTTATATTATTTGTTACATATTATTATTACTTAACATAACTGTTTCTCTTTCAATCTTATTTCCTTGAATATCACGTTTGCTTAATACCAACATAACATTTCTATTTCTTCAGATTTTATCAGCCACTGATACTAAAACCAGTATTAGTATAGTGCAATGATTGGCTGCTATCAAGGAACGGCTATGTTTCAGAGCGAAAAATTTGTAAGCTCATCAGTGTGCAAAACGGCTTGGTAAGCGGCTTTATTATTTGTTTGTTTAATTTATTTATAGTGCGCCCGAATCTCTCTGGGCATTGCACTCAGTCTTTGGTCCTTACATTATCAGTACATTGTTTCCTTAATATTATGTTGTACAAAGTTATCAGTCTATATAGACTTATTCGCTACAGCCATATCTTAGGAATTTAACGATACGAGTAATCTTCTATATTAATTCAGTCTCTACTTTTTTTTTGTATAGGAATTTTTAACAAATATGTATTCCCTTTAGGATACTATTTCACTTATATGTATATATTCATATATCATCTAAGAAAAAATAAAATTATATTCTTGCTTTGGTATATTAGCATTTATAGTCTTTCCTTATCACATCGTACATGACAATTCCCTTTGTACCTTACAAATACAAACTAATCTCTCAAAAAATGCTTATGTAAATGTTGCAGGGAAATGATAAAAATGGAGATTTGATCAAATTCCTAAGGTAGATGATCAATTTACGGGAGATGTTAAAATAACAAGGTCATTCAAGGTGATTTCCCTAAAGAAAGTAAGTGATTTGATGAAATCCCTTAACTGTTTTAATGAAAAGATGGAATAATATTGTTTAGATATTAAAAGTATTAATTGAGTAAATCATGCGTTATTAAGTGTAGAGTAGGTAATACAACAATAGTCGTAGAGACATAAATTATTTATTCGAAACTAATTAGCAAAAGAAATAGGTACTAAAAAAAAGAAATCATACTATTTCATCTTTTCGTTAAAACAGTTACGGGATTTGATCAAATCACTTACTTTCTTTAGAGAAATGACCTTACGGAGTTGTTATTTTAACATCTCCCGTGAATTGATCATCTACCTTAGGGATTTCATCAAATCTCTATTTTTATCATTTCCCTGCGACATAAATACATATCTCACTGTATAACTTATTTCTAATACAAAAATAAAATGAGCGGCTTTATTGGATGCATCATTTGTTTTGCGTATCGCACAGAACAACGCGACCCTTTTTGTTCTGTTGTACCAACAATGTTGGAAGCGTGGACAGTGCTGCCAGGACGCGACGACTTCTGAAAACCTGATAAACCCAGCCTCGACATTTCGCGTTCAGTCTTCAGTGTTTCTCCGCGCTTCCGTTCGTGCGTTTTGACTGTGGTTCGGTCTGGAGGAAAATTAAAGTCGGCCGGGATTCAAAGTTGAAATAGTGTTTTGCGTAGAAAAGTTTCGAAGTCGACACTCTTCGAAGAACATCAAGAAAAATGGCTGAAAGTAAGGGTGCGTTGATCGCGAAAACAGTGCAAAAACACGCAGGTAGAGCGAAGGAGAAGGTAAGTACCCACCTACGGACACATATTTTTATCTTCGTAACAGATTTTTTCGTGGAACGTGTCAACCGATCAAACGATTCCAGAGAAGTTGTATGTTTATAAACCATTTCGTTCTGTCTTCCCTGATCGTGTACTCTATATTTTCATCCGTTTCGCGCATATATGTGTTGTTTCAACCTCTACGTGATTTCATAACCTCTCGAGCGATTTGTCGCCTTCGTAGGCGTTGCGTTTTACCAAATTTGACGTTTCACCGTTCCCGATCGCTTTAAAAGATCTTGCACCTGATTTTGTAAAGACGCCGGTAACTCGTTTGATTTTCTATTGTTCGTGCAAAGCTGGCTTATATAATCGGTAAACACGTACTAGTTGTGTAGCAGAGTTTCATTTAAAATGACAATTATGCAACTGTTGGGCTTGGTTCAGCGTAGTAATGCATATATCACAGGTACATCTTCCACATCGGTTGCACACTCTTGAGCGAAGTAATTGTGAGCCGGGTAGATTGTCACGTGACACCAATTTTTTTCCTACTCGTCGTTGAACGCTGCCGTTTTCTTCTTATTTTCTTAAAATAAACCGTGTCGTAGTTTTGTCACGTAGGTATTTCGCTTTCGTTCGATATTTTTTGTTCCGATTAATGTTGATCCACTGATCGTTGTTATTACTACTGTTTCGTACAGAATTATTAGAATATTTGACAGTTTCGGACGGGACAGATTCGGATTTTATTGGCTTTAATTGAATACACAAAGCAAGGCAATCTTCATCTGTAAATCGATTGTGACGTGTACTATCCTACTTTAATATTATATGTTCTTTAAACTGCAAAGGTGTTGTGATTGTAAATAGCAGCAATTTTAATATAAGAGCAAACGTACACACATGTGGCAACATTTTTCGAGAGATTAAAGTGTTAATGATGTACAGTGGGTGTAGAATGTATAAATTGTAGTTTTTTAATTTCTTTTTTTATAATCAAAGATATTTTACATATTCCCGGAAGTCTCTGAGATAAATATAGTCCAAGCAACATTTACTAGTTAATATAATTTGTGAAATTAACGAAAGCTAACTCTTCTTAAATTCTTTTTTTATAATCAATGATATTTTACATATTCTCGAAAGTCTCTAAGATAGATATAGTCCAAGCAACATTTACTAGTTAATATAATTTGTGAAATTAACGAAAGCTAAGTCTTCTTAAATTCTTTTTTTATAATCAATGATATTTTACATATTCTCGAAAGTCTAAGATAGATATAGTCCAAATAACATTTACTAGTTAATATAATTTGTGAGATTAACAAAAAATTTCAAAAAGTAGGTAAAAGTATAGAAGCAATAAGTATTTGTACGATTCTCATGACGAACCATTTATAGTAGAATTTGTAACGTAAACACATTAGTTTATTGCTCCGTACGAATTAGAAAACATCATATTTCCAGTAAAGTATTTTTAAACAGTTGTGCGAATATTTATTGCTTCAACATTTCCATCGATTAATTGTTTTTTTCTTGTTAATTTCGCAACTTACATAAATAGCTATTTTTTTTGTTGTAATCTATCTATTCTAGAGATTTCCGTGAATATGTAGAATGTCATTGTTTATCAAAAATAAGTGAATAAATTACAACTTTACACAGTTTTTTTGGAACTTGATCGGTGTACGAACACCTTCTACACCCACTGTACATATACAGTGAGAATAGAAAATACAAGAAAAAAAATAAGTAAGTCGATCGATTTTTAAATTAACGAAGATATAACATATGCTTTGTTACTGAATCTTATTGATCCTCTTCCGTAATGTACATACTTTGAATCTCTTTCCGCGTATTCGCCGTAGTTCAAAGTAGAGTTGCAGTCCTTTGAATCGTTATGTATTATATAATCGGTGTTTTGTGCCAATTGTTTCGCTTTTATGCTTCGATTTAATAGAGAGAGAAAATGTACACAAATGGAAATTTTTTTAATCGTAACACGATGTCATATTTCACATTTTTCTCTCATACAAGTTTTCAACGTACGAAACTAAAAATTACTTAAATATTTGGTGTTTATCGTATCGTGAATAAATTAATGAAATCAACGTAGAAACGTTTGCATCTTTGTTTGTCATTCGCGACCTTTATCTAGATAAGGATTTTGCCTGTGATTAAGAATTGTCACCAGGAATAATTTTTCAACTGCATCGTTTTTGATAAATCCAGTTGTGGTATAAGGTTCAAGTAAAAATAATTATGAAATTTTTAAATATTTGAACGTTTTTATCGAAGGATGTTTGTTATACGACAACGTAACAAATGTTTATATCGAGTCATTGATCTATCGTGATACGACCTTAAACTGGCCTTGAAGTTAATGACCCAGCAATAGACGATACAACGAAAAGCTTGTTGCATCGAACAGTGTTTTCATTGCAGGATATGTTTCCAGCGATGACCTTTTATATCTCCGCATTTTTTCACACGCTGCACATACGACCCAACTTCTTCAAGCTTTCCGCATTTAACCCTTTAGGCACTATCAGTGGCATCTCAACGATTTGCCAGATTTTCTGCAACTAATAGTTTTTAGTATAACAGCAGATTTACTGTAATACTTTCTAGACAATTATTTTACAAATATTAATATTTGGAACAAAAGAATTCCATATTATTTACTAGAAAGCAATCAGAAATCTAATAATGAAGAAAAAAAAACTTTTGACTTAATTTTAACGCGTTATTAGTGAACTAAAACGTAAAATATAATTAGTTCAATTAACTGTAAGCATGATAAATTAGTTGTTACTAATATTAGACATTCTCACTGATATATATACAATTGATAATGGTTACATAATAGAATAATTCTAGTGTAAATTTATTTAAACAGAAAAAAATTACAATACAGTTATAACTGAGCACTATAGAAAACTAAGGAATCTATCTGAAATTTGTAAAACCAATTTTTTGAAATGTTAATTTGTTTTGAATATACGAAACATTTTTTTTCTTAATTAAATGAAATTATAACTCTATTGAAAATGATACAACAAATAGAATTGATGATAAAGGATTAAATTTTCTATTTAAAAAACGCACGCAAAGTTCAAGGGAAACGCTGAAAATAAGGCTTTATTTACGAATTTATTACGAACAAACGATTCGTAGAAATAATTCGAAATTTTCTACATGTTTCTATACGCAATTGAAATTATAGGAAAAAATCTTGTACAAAGAATTATTGTTGTCTCTATTCCAAATAGAAGGCGCTTTCAGATGCCTCGTTTTCTGAAGCTCAAATTTGCGTGGTGCAAGGCTTTATTTACAAATTTATTATGAACAAACGCACAGTACGGACAAAAATCAAAATTTCTTTACTAATATAAATATATTGCTATTTATTCTTAAGAAAAAATTAAAATTAACCATAAACATTAATAAAATCACAACAAAATTAACAAATTTAACAAAAAATTAACAAACCCCGATTTTGATGAAACTTTGTATACTTGTTAGTGGGACCTTCTTATGAATTACACCATCCTCAGTACGTGCGAATTTTGCGTATTGAGGGAGAAATTAACCCTTTTATCCGAGCCGCCCCTTTTACTTTTGCTCGGAAACGATTAGAGATTACAAAAAAATGTTCAAGCAAGCATTACACTGTTTTTAGAGGCCTATAAACCAATACCAACAAATCTAAAAAAAGAACAAATTTTTTTTTAATTACCCCCCTTCCCTCGAAATTTTTGAAAATTTTGATTTATTTCTGGATCAGTAGAAGCGTTCTTTTATTCCGAATCCAACGGTATGTATGAGTTTATGATTATCATACAGGAAAATGATGTAATATTGTAAAATTGTCGCTTTAGTAGTCCATATTTCCAATTCTTTAGGAATTTTTTTCTCATAAATAATAGAAGTTGCTTCTATATGTTATTTAACAAAATATACTTCGTTTTGACCAAGGATTTGAGAAATAATTTTTATAGAAATCCATAAATCAATTAAATCAAAATTTTTAACTTCCAATTGGGAAGTACGGTTCCTTATTAAAAATTATATAAAACCGAACGTTGCAAGTATTTGCAAAAAAACTTATAAGTTTCGTAAAATATAACAAATAATGTATCCAAATATGTTGAGAACTCAGGATATTTTTTGCCGTTTTGTCTGTATGTTTGTTTAAAGATAAAGATTGTATTATGGATACAAATGATTGATAAATGATTATATTTATAACAATTTCCACGCTGACACACATTTTCTACGATATAAATCTGCCTCACATTGTGATATATACTAATATTGAATTTTGTCCACTTATTCCGCACTGTGAAACGGTTCAACGAAATAATTCGAAATTTTGTACTCGTTTGTATACGTCATTGAAATTGCAAAAAAAAATGTACAAATATGCTATCCCATATGTCTCTATCCCAAATAGAAGGCGGTTTCACGTGTCTCTTTTTCTGAAGCACTAACATGAATAAAAAAACGAACGAACTTTTTGGCCAACTTAATAGTTGGCGAGCACCATTAGCTTAGCATTTTGAATTTCAGCGAAGGACAAGATGCGGGTAACTCGTACAACGTATCGTAGGATCTTATGATTCGTAGGTGTTTTAAGTTGCTTTCATGGTAGAGGTTATACAGACTTATCTGGTAGAACCGGTCTAAGGTATTGCCATGTCGGGGTTACCACTCTCCTCCAAACCGAGAATCAGGCTTAAATCGAGGAAAAGACAGAAAATCGGTTTTCGAGTCGGAGAACCGTAGGCGTAAGCGCGAGTCTATATTGATATCGATATCTATTCACATACAGTGAGTCATTAAGTTATTAGCACACAGAGGAAGTAACAAGGATACGAAAGATAAAACGAAGCAATGAAAGATCTTTCTATGCTTGTTATTCAAGAAACATTATATTTAGAGCATGAGATATTATAACGGTGAAAGAACAACAATAATATCATTTATAACTGTGATGAAACGAAGCAATTTTGTGCATTATTTAGGTCACGAAATTATTGATACAAAAATTAAGAATTTTTGTAGTGTTATTAACTGGTAACCCGTTTGTTTGATTGTGTCGAAGAATGTCTTTGACACTGATTCTATCTGAAGTGGAAGGCGATGGGTGAGAATCATGCTGGGCTGGTTATTTGAATCTACTCAATCTACAATGTAAATTCAGCACAATGTTCACTTTACCTCTGTATACACAACTATGCGTCTTGTTTGAATGTTAATCTTCAATTCCTTATCGCATTACTTTATTTTTATTCAGTCCGTGTCACTATGCTCGTTTCTGGGCAATGAGCTTTAACAATTGTTTTGTTTCAAAACAAATTTCTCGTCCATTTTGAACATTGCTCTTTTTAAATTTTCATTTATAATATCAAAGTACTTGTCTGCATTCATTATTGGTTGCTAAAATATTAGTTCTATTAAAACGTCACAGCATCGTTCAGAATTATTCGTCACATTTAACAGTTTGTCGTAATAAATTGTTCGTTAAACGTTTCGGCAAGTTTCCGCCGCATTTGCCGTGTTTGTTTTACTTGGCGCAAATCAAGTTTGTTCCGATCGCTTTATTTCTGTATATAACTCATGCCAACGGTATTTTACGTTCTTCATTCGGAGGAAGCTTCGGTAAAAAGGAACATGTGGACAAAAAATGTTTACGGTATCCTTAACCCTTTGCAATCGAAGCCATTTCGTTACGGAATGTGCAAATAGGATTCACGTTGTATTAAATAATTTACAATTCATTTTTAACATAAAAAACGTTATTGCAGTTTAAATATAAAAACTAGGTATATAGTGCCGCTGACTTTTTTTTAGATCTATCGATGACCAATATTTCTGTATTACATTATTTTCACGTACAGTATGACCTCGCTTAACGCTGTTTCAATATTACGCGGTAGTAAGTATTTGGTAGTTTTCTTTTACTTTATAGAAAATGATTTAAATTTTGATAGAAGTTCAAAGGCAAGACAAAGTGTCTTGGTATCGAGAACTGCTTGCTGAAAGAAACAGCGCTAGACAAACGACTTTAGATGACTTCGTCGCAAAAAAAAAGAATATCAAATGAGGAGGAACCTTCCCCGTCACAAACACGATATCTCTACTCGAACTTTTTTTTTTACTTTCGTGAATGTTTTATGAATAAAAATGAATATTAGCAATAAATAAATCAATAATTGATGTACTAAAAAACTACTTAAAAATTAATGTTACAAAATAAAACAAAAAAGGAACTGATCGATTTTCTTATTCTTTGTTCTCTTTCACTTATCCTCGTTATTTATGTTTCAAGATGACCTCGTTTAACGCTGTTTCGTTTAACACTGGAACTTATTGGAACGTATCCCCCGCGTTAAGCGTGGTCTTACTGTACATCCAACCATTTGGTCAGCGTACGCCGATAAAGTAGCCAAGCAACGCTTTTTTTCAAATTTTTATCAAAACAAAACATAGCCTATGTTACTCAGAAATAGTGTTGCTTTATATTACTGAAAAGAATTTTTAAATCGGTTCAGTAGTTCTGGATATTACTCCCTACATACAAACAAACAAACAAACAAACAAAATTTACTTCTTTATAATATTAGTATAGATGTAACTTGAAAAGCATGTCATTCATCGTAATGGTACTCTTAGCTTACAATCAGTGTAAGAAGTATTCGTACAGCAACCAATTTAAAATAAAATTTATAAGAAAAGAAATAAGAGGCTAACATTAAACGTTAATTTAAAACTTTAATTTACGCAAATTCTACTCTAAAAATATGTAGGAATGTTGCTCAATTATTTGTTCCCCTAAAATTTATTAATAAAATAAATACAAGAAGTATTATTTTGAATTGGTTTCTGTACGAATACACATTACACTGTCTTTATATGAATTTTTTAGATATCGAGAAACATATTTATGCCAAAAACCAAAATTTTGTACTATTCTATACTATTTTAATGTGTAGTAATGTGTGAAATAGTCGTTGGTGTGCATTGAAAGTTCCCATCTTTAACGTTTCATTGAATTGAATTGTTCAATTTGTTTAATTTGCACAATTAAATTTAGCTTAAATTAATTCGTAGTACGTAAACTAATATCGTTGGTATTGCTCAGAAATTGAATAATCAGTTTCTTTGATGGAAAAGATATCGCATCAGGCACAGAAACTTTAATTTATTCTTGCTATCAATGGTACGAAGAGATATTCGAGATATAGGTTCACTTGTTATACTCGGTACCCATAATCAGTAAAGTTTCGCGGAACAGACAAGACCATTATTACCATTATTTAAAGACATGTTTAATTTATTTAGCCCTTGACACATCGCGGAGGCACTTGTAGACTCGCTTCTGCGATCAAATACATATGACATATCGACAAGAGGCGAGGTTATGGGAGGGGTTACCGAGTTATGTGCCTTCTCCAAGTGGGTCGTGGTCGGATAAGTTTGAGAAACACTGATGTATACTGTTACTTGCTCGATTCGAAAGAATACTGACAAAATTTAGACGGTATCAGTGAAGAATTAATATACAGGGTGTCTACGTATAAGTTCGAACATTCGCAGGGTGTCAATTCTACATCAAATTTCCAACAAAAAATTACTCTTAGACATTTTCTTTGTGTCGCATTATTCTCGAGTATTTTCACTTTTAATATTTTTTCTGCATTTTCGATTTGACGCTCTTTAAACGGCCAGAACTCCACCAAATTACAGTTCAAACTTAAAACTAAGTATACCATTCGAAAGAGCGTTAAATTTTCCATCTCTCTGATGCAAAACCAAAATTTATTACGTAGACTTAACAAGTGAAAAATTAGGTCGAACTTCACATTGTGAAAATTCCGAAAAATTTGACTTTTTCTCTATCCGTTTTTCGGTTTCAAAGACGTAGTTGTTTAGCGGGCACTCTTCGGGAAAAACTTCCTCGATGGCTCAACTTTTGAACAGTATTGTCAAAAAAAATTGGATGGTGGTACTTTAGGGAGAAAATGACGTTTAAATCCAGAAAACAAACAAAGAAAATGTCTAAGAGTAATTTTTTGTTGGAAATTTGATGTAGAATTGACACCCTGCGTATGTTCGAACTTATACGTAGACACCCTGTATATCTACAATCGCGGACAATTGATTGAAACCGAAAGAGAATGGTATATTTATTATATTTATTATTACATTTCATAGTGTCATACTTTATCGTAACATTAAAAAATAAATATACCACTTTATAGTGCACTTCAAACACAGAAAAACATAAAATAATTCGCTTCTTACTATTGTATACAAAATTTAAGTAATCACACATTTCTATCGGACAGTTTATTGGCCGCAACATTTTTCTTTTTAACTATTTAGTAGTATATTCTTTTGCTTCAATCACTGGCTGAGATGGTCTGAGCATAGATTTCACTAAATTTTTAATTAAATTTACAGGTAGATTGTTCCAAATATTACAAACGACATAACAAAATTCATGAACATTGTGATAACGTAAACCTTGCGGTTTGCACTCCATACATTTTCTATAGGGTCTAAAGATTAAGATTTATAGTGTTTACAGATTTGCTGAAAGAAACAGCGCTAGACAAACGACTTTAGATGACTTCGTCGCAAAAAAAAATTTATATAATCTCTTTGAAAGAAACACGTTGATGAACTGTTAATTAAACACGAACGACAAAGAATAAGAATATTTTCAATAGAAGTTTCTCCATTAATAACTCAATGTAAAAATAATCCTTATCACACTCTTAATTATAATAATAAATTATAATTATAATAGTATAATAAATTATAATATATTAAAGAGTATAATATATAATATATGAAGAGTATAATAAATTATACTTTTCATTGAAACTTCATTACATATCTATGCTTCAAACGAACTCTATAGATATTGACATTTATTCAATCCTCTCAAACAACTTAATCCTAAACAACCACTCCAACCATGGCTGCAGTATTTGATGTACGATTACTCAACATTATCGAATGCTGACACATAAATGCTATGAAACAGAATAATTTCAGCATCGTGACCACAGATATCTATACTATAGTTAGATATTTATGATCGTGACACGTTCAAAGCATTTCTTTTAATAAGAATGTTAAAAACAGGGCCAAGTAAGAAAAACTAATTTCGTATTATTTTCCCTAATTTTTCTCAACAAATTTCATCTGGCTAGATATCTCCTCGATCGGCACCATCGAGAGAACGTAAAGCGTAAATTTACCATGGCGGAATAACGCCAGTCCGAGTACAGCGTAATTTTCTTCTAACGGCTGACAATATGTTGAGACTTGGCAAGAGACTCTGTGCCTTTTCTCGTACCACAGAAGCGTGGCATGCCAGGCTGCGGTATCGTGCATTATATCAGCATTCACCTTCGTATTTGCCTGAGTGCCGCGCCGGTGAAACCGAGAGGACGATTCCTCTGTAACGAGAACGTAGCAACGACCCCGTTGAAAGTGTTCTGTAATCTTTCAGAACAATAGAAAACATCCGAGTAAATGATAAACGTTCGTAAACGGAGTTACCAGCATTCATAATTTCACTTGGGTTGGATCTATCGACGGCGAAGCTGTAGAGGATAATTGTAGTCAAGGAAACCGGAGAACACTTTCAACGTATGGGTGTAACTTGCATACATGTATAGGTATACATGTGTTTTTTTCAATTACTTTATTTAAGATCACATCAACTACAAGGATCTTAGCTGTTACCATTCAATTACAGATTATCCAATATATTACATTTAATTAATACATCTACTAATTTTAGGAATTCGTTTCTGGGTGTAACTTCCTGATACTTTCTTTTCTTTTAATTATTTTATTTAAGGTCACATTATCTTCAAGGATCTTAGCTGTTACAATTCAATTACAGATTATCCATTATATTATATTATATTTAATTAATATACTACTCTATATATTTAATTAATATAATCTACTAATTTGAGGAATTCGTTCCTTATTTTATTTAAGATCACATTATCTACAAGGTTCTTAGTTGTTACAATCCAATTACAGATTATCCAATATATTATATTGGGGTCCGATGCGCCTGGGAAAATATTTGAGCTCCATGCTCTATAATTTAAAGACATTTACTTCTTAACAATTTACTTCTTGAATGTACCAATATATTATATTTAATTAATATATCTACTAAGTTGGCGGAATTCGTTCCTTATTTTATTTAAGGTCACATTATCTACAAGATTCTTAGTGATTGCAATCTAATTACAGATTATCCAGTATATTATCTTTAATCGGTATGCTTACTAGTTTGAGGAATTTTTTTTATCCGTATAATATTTACAAGTTTTAACTCTATTCGACTCTGTTGCATTTCTTGACATTCGTCAGGTGAATGTTTCACTCTGAGAAGTTTCCCTGACACTTCATATCTTGATAAGTCTTTAATTAACCTTCAACGTATGTGTCAAACGTTAATTATACAACGTATAGGAATTTTTACTTATTTTCGCAAGTGAAAGTTACATTTCTTTTAACCGTGACAATTACATACTTTCAATTACAATTAAATGATTAGAAACCTATTCGAAAACTGTATAATTCTCCACGTTTTTGAACCGATTTTTGTTTAGTCCCAGCTTTTTCAACAACTTGTTATAAACAAATACAATTTATGAATTTATCGTTTAACGTTTCTCACATTATCGGTCAGACATATACATGAACGTCATTACGCATTATCTTTTTATGTATTTATGGCGAAGAATAAACGATGACAGTGTACGCAAGTACGTGGAACGTGCTTTCACTACACGATGGACGTCGGCTTTTGCAATTTTCACGTTTACGTTAGATCAGTGTTTCTCAAAGTGGGCTACGTAGTCCCCTGAGGGCACGCGAATGTATTTGTAGGGATCGCCGAAGTATCGATAGAAATGAGGATACATATTATATTAGGTTGTCCCAAAAGTTTCTTTCGCTTTACTAATAAGTAATACATGCACGACAGTTTATGTTTTATGTTACATTACTGAGTTGTGCACGATTCATTTTGCTCCATTACTGTTACAACATGAATATCTATGAAATTAGATTGCCTATTTATAAAAACACGACCACATAAAATAATTGAGTGCAACTCGCGAAAGAAACTTTCGGGACAACCTAATAAAAGGAAATTATGAAAATACTTCCCCCGATACAAATGATCATATTTTAACCCTTTGCGGTTCTATTAAATTCAAACATGGGTGTCGTACTGGTCGATATTAATTTCCGAAGAACGAGCAGTGATACATAATATGTAAGATTACGAAGGATAAACAAGATTTATTAATTGTTTTGTAAACTTTAGATATATGTTTACACAATAATGTGTTTTAATGTTACGTTTTTATGTAAAATTTATATTTTATAATTCTCCGTCATGTGGTATCTTTCGGTAACTTTCGAAACTTTAGGAATATTGCCATTTCGGATTGTTTTTTAATAATATTATTTTTTAAGGAAATGCACAAAACCTACAGAACGACGATGCATCTATACGCCTAAGCAACGATGAACCTATAAAAGACTGTACACTTAGTAACCTGATAATGTTCATGTAACGTATATGCTATATAAACCATATTCGGTTTAAAAGCAATAAATAAATACATACACTTCATAGCGCAATATAGGAATTTGTTACCCATGCACGTTAATAAAGAAAATACGAATACGAAATACGACCGCAAAGGGTTAGGCGCCCGAATAAACCTCTAAAATATATTCGACAAATAATAATTTAATTTTGATTATTTAATTTTTAATTAATTTTCACTGACAGAAGTCACAAAACAAAGTAGTTATTTAAGTATTTTCGTGTGCAAAATCAATGCACAATTATTTCTAATACTGAGATAAAGAATGCAAGTTACACAATAAATAAATGTCAATCGAGAAATCTTCTTCTCGGTTGCGTCGTTAGATTTTCGTTCAAATTTCAATCGCACCAACAAAGAAAGTCGTCGTCGACGTTACGTCGTTTTAATAAGACTTTCGATTGAAGCATCTCGGTTGGAGAAGTTGTTGGAATCGGCAGTTTAAAGTGTTCTCGAATTGTGAAACTAAATAATGACAGCATTAAGGTTTATCTGTGTTGGTTCTTTCGTCCATTAGTTGGCCGTCGTTTCCTACGAACGGCTAGCTCCTCGGACAATGATTCCGCGTGTCTCGGCAACAAATAACGAGGAAATTGCATGAAAGTGTGGATACGGAAGTCTGGGTGTTCATAGTCTCCCTAGGCTACGATTTCTATCGTGTCCACCTCGCGTACCGGTTACTATTCTCGTCGTCGTGTCCCGGACGCTTTTGCTTCCCGACTGCCGGCAAATATATCTACGAGCTTGGAGCTTTCGATGCTATTTCTCCCTTTTGAATTCCGTTAAATTCCGTGAAACATAGTACGGCACGTTTCACTGTTGCGTCACGCGAATGCCAATTATTATGTATCATCGAGGATACGTAAAACAAAATAATTATTTACTGGAAGGCTCGTGCGAAAACTTGTATAAATGCCCCTCTTCGGAAACAAAATATTTTTCCTTTACTAATGTAATTAATACACTGCGGATCTTTATGCATCTATAGGAAATTTGAATGTGGAAGAAAGTACAAAATGCAAACAATATGCAAAAATATAAAAAAGAATGAAAGTAAAGTTGATGTTATAAATTTTCAGAATAAAATAAATTTCTATTTAGGTTCAATTTTTGTAGGCACGTTCGTGTAGATTTTATTTTGCATAAAGATCCGCAGTCTAGTAATTAAATTAAACAACCGAGAGTACAATAGTAAATAAATAAAGATATTAGGTTGTCTAGAATGTTCGTACGGATTTTAACGCACAAATAAACAGCGATTTTTCCTAGTCAAGAAATATAATATATTTACTGTATATCATATTGTACACTTTGTTCTATGATCTTTCTTCATCTTTTGGTCAAATTTATAATTCTGCGTTTCTAGAAGTCTTCACCACGTTAATAGTTCAAACTGTGGGGAAGTAACCATCACCACAAACCAAACGAATTTTTTGGTCAACCTGATATATTTATCGAATTACATCGGTATCATTTTGTTCCACAATCTTTCTCCATCTATCACACAATTTGAAAATTAAATCCTTTTCCTGAATTTCGAATATAAATGACCATCATGTTGAAACTTAGGCTATGTATAGATTTAGTATAATTTATATTATATCGTAATGTATATGAGATCAAATTGAGAACTTAAGAGGTTGGTAATTTAATGTTACTGAATGATGAGTAAATATTTTTATTTAAATTACAGATGTATCGAATGTAAAGACGCAGGATTCATTCCTACATCTAATATAATGTAAATTACACAGACAAAAGAACAACTGATTAATGAACACCCACAGGACACCTCAAGAGACTAGAACAAGTCAAAATTACTCGCATCAAAATTGAACATACAAAATACACGCATAAACAACCTACTTGAGAAGATCATTAGACCTACCTGCCGTACGCGCAACGAAATTCTAACAATAGAACACATAATATTTACCTGTAAAATTACAGAACCACTCTGCATACAATACGAACTACCCGTTAGTTTAAAGGGAGCGTGGAGCACAAAAGAAAACTTAAACAAAATAATCCAGCTACTTAAAGATACACATATATAGATCAACATCTAACCATTGGAGAAAACCTTATAAGAAACTGTCGCTAATAACCAAAGGTTGACGCGACGTTAAATATGAAAAAAAAAAGAACAGAATAGTATACACTTGTATAAAAACGTCTCAAGTGTTCAAATCAGTGATATGTATTGTATACTACTCAGGAGTTGGCGAGGCACTTACGAACTGAAGGGGAAGGAAGTTTCACCATTCGGTCCGCCTTTGCTCCCCTATGAGCGCCCTTTCTTTCGAGTAGTCACACTGCATAGTCCTAATCCATACTGTATTGTCTGTTAAATACAAAGTGTATCCTATGCGTCTCGAACTCCTTAACTTTTCTTACATACGCAGTGTTGTCTCGAAATAAGCAACTCGGTCGAGATCGACGAGTTGCTTATTTCGAGGAAGGTATGCTATTCGGTTTGACTTTGTTCTCGAGGGAGACAAGGGGAACCCGTCGAAAAAACAGGGAGTTCGGTGTAGCGGCAAACTGCATACAACTAACAGTATTGTTTCGGAAAATACACACGCCAGAGAAAAGGAAAACATTACACATGTTTTTTGCTCTTTCCAGTAATCTGTTCGGCTTCTCGCTTTTACGGACCTCTCACTCGGCTTCAAACAAAAAGGTGGGGATAGCGAGTTGCTTATTTTGAGACAATACTGTAGTGTTCTCTCAATTTATCTCGATACGTCTCGTTCGCAGTCTTCGTTACGCGGTAACTTTGTAGATGTAATGGATTCAGCCAATAACGAAATCACGTGTGAGTAAAGATGTCGCTATTACGCGACAGCCAATCGAACTGCTTGGCCAACTCCTAAGCAACGAACTACATATACTGTGTGATGGGTTTAGATACGAAAATTGTTTCCTTTTCTCCTCGACGCACAGTGCGTCGATTAATGGACAAACATCGAAAAATGATGAATTTGCTAGAGCACAATCTAGCATTTTATTTTGTTACCTAGATGTCAATAGCTTGAAATGGTTTGTGGTTGCTAAGGAACCGCACTCATTTATAGTTATATGGCTACCTAATTGTATCATATTATCACGTCCAGTTCAGTTCGCAGTTTACGATAGTACAATTTACTTCTTTTTTTTTTCACTTAGTCTGTAGTAATATTCATTCTTCATAGCTCATTTTCTCTGTCATGGATTCCACTATTATGGGTATGTTTATTTCATAGCTGTTACCTATATTAACAGTTTACTGATTATTAAAAAATTCTTATGCGCGAGATTCGAAATTAAATTTTAAAATAGACTTAAGAAAAAAACGTAAAAAAATGTATCAGTGATTATTTTACATTGGGTTCCTCTAACTTTATATTTCATGCAAACAATGTCCACTTTTGCTACTACCTGCTAATATTTGAGAAATAAATTTTTTTCGAACGAGTCGTTAAAATCAAGAATATTGAAATTGCTGAAAAGTGGATCTCGATAGAGCAATGTAACAAAGTTAGCGGAATAAATATTGATAATAACCATTATAAATGACATAATAATTAATATAAGAAAGTTATAATTAAAAAAAATTAGAAACATATATTCGTTGGCTGTTATACTCTTAAATAATAGTTATAAAATATAGTTTACTTTAATGATTATTGATGAGCTATTAAATAGGCACGTATAGTTTCATTCTTTTGGTTACCAGAATTCATAAAAAAATGTCATATTTATTTATGTAAACATTTCAATGAAAATGTTTTAGCCACAAATGTTTATCTAAATCCAGTTTCTACGTTACCAAGCATGAACAAGTAAAAAAAAAAAAAAATAGAAATATTATTTTTGTCCACGTTTGCCTATCATTCGCCGCACTGTGCGACGCTCTGTTTCTATCACTAATCACTGTTAAATTATTTCACTTATCTCAATTCAACTTGTTTGAATTTCACGTGTCCAAGCAAAGTCATTCATAGATGATCCATCCCATGATAGGTCTCGTCCATAGAGATTCGTTTCGTGCAATCAATGTTCTCGTCCGGAATCTTATCCGCTTAAGATATTTAGCCCGACCCAAAGGAAGGAAAACGTAAACCGGAGAATCAACCGGTGACGCTGGCCCAGGTCCAGCAGAGACGGTTAATTCGGGTATAAATACGGAGTGGCGAACGATAAATGCAGGACCCTCTTTCCTTCCCTCTTCTTCTTCTTCCTTGTTCCTCTTTATCCAACACCGTATCATCGTTCTTTTCCATTTCCTTATCCATCGGCGCGCTTGAACGTCGATCTTCTTTTTCTCCCTGCTTAACTTTTTCTACCGTCGTCATCGCTTTCGTCTCGTTCCTTTTGCCATGTTTGAACTCGAACATGCGAGGCGACCGTGCGGTGGAAATGTTTTCTTCTTACATCATTCACCGAGAGCTATATGCGTGGCGCGCATAACGTCACACGAACGCGATTCTACGCGGTGTCCGGCGATGACGTTGAACCTTACAGGTATTAATAACCGCCGATTCCACCGTCCTTTCCGGCGCGAGTAAAAAGACGGAAAGGCGGTCGTCGTGAGTCGCGCGGAACGGTAATGCCGCCGCGGTCCTCGAGCTCTACTACAAGGAGATCCGTTGCGTAATCGTGCAGATTCCATTTTCTGACAAGAGAAGCTTGAGAATTTTTACGCGACGAAAAATTTGAATTTTTGCTGAAATGAAGCTCGTGAGGACCTAATCACAGTGGCCTATTCCATTTTAAGTCTGTTGGACTTTTACACCTCAGCACGAGGATTGTAAGGTTGAAGACATTAATAATAATTGTTAGTACACAGTAAAATAGTTATATTTAAACGCATGGAGAATATACAACGTGAAAGCCGTAAAAACGGAAGAAATCAAAAGAGTGTTAAAGCAAAATTCAGTATGAAAGACCTAGGTAAAGTTAAGTATATATTTGGGATTCATATACATAGATAGGGAAGGTGATACAGGAGAAATTAAATGATCTCAGCGGTGCTATGTTGAATATTTATTGTTCTTCCGTTTTTACGGCTTTCACGTTGTATATTCTCCATGCGTTCAAATATAACTATTTTACTGTGTGTTAACAATTATTATTAATGTCTTCAACCCTACGATCCTCGTGCTGAGGTGTAAAAGTCCAACAAAGTCCAAAAGCGGGTTCAACGGTGGAAACACCCCTCTGGAATAATTTTGATATTTATCTTATATTTTTGTTAATACCTCTGAAACCATAAAAGATATTCACAAATTTTTACATACAAAATTTAACGGTTTTTAATATTTTATAACACTATGGTAAAAAATAAAGAAATAAATTATTTTTAATAATATTTACTCAACCATACATTTTTCCATCACCAACTGCAAAACAATTGTGTATGTAATTTTGTAGAGGTTTTCATACTGCACAACTTTTGTCTAAACAATTTTCTTCTGCCTGTTACCAAATTCGGGTTATTGTGAAATTTGGATACAGTGGGTGTAGTAAGTATTCGTACACTGGCCAATTAAAAAAAAAGAACTACATTCAATTGTAATTTATTAATTTGTTTTTTTTATAAACAATGACATCCTACATATTCTTGGAAATCTATACAATAGATGCAGTATAAACAAAATTAGTTATTTATATAAGTTGCAAAATTAACAAGAAAAGAACAACAAATCTATAGAAATATAGAAGCAATAAGTATCCGAACAAATGTTAAATTTTCAAAACTTCATTAAAAAAAAAAACATGAAATTTACATTAATTTACATTAATTTATTAATAATTAATACTTCGTGGGATTTCATTTTGATTTTATAATTGCTATACTTTTCTAGGCATTTGGTAAATTAACTAAATTTGATGTTATTCTGGGATCTTCTTTCACTCTTGTATTAAAACATTTTTTAAGACCTCTTTACTGTAATTTTGATGTTTCTAATTCGTACGAAGCTATAAACTGATGTGTTTATGTTACAAACACTACTGTAAATGGATCGTTATAAAAACTGTACGAATATTTATTGCTTCTATATTTCTGCTAATTTTTCGTACTTTCTTGTTAATTTCGCAAATTATATAAACTAATGACTGTTGTTTAGACTACATATATTCTAGAGATTTCCGAAAATATGTAGAATATCATTGATTATAAAGAAAGAAATTAATAAACTACAATTTCACAAAAGTTTTTTAGGAAATTGATCGGCGTACGAATACATTCTAAACTCACTGTACATATCATGTACTGTGCGTTGAATTTTGGACAACATTCTTGTCTAAAATTTGAAAAAATCATAACTTTTGATTGGATGAACGGATTTCAATGATCGAACCGGCAAACTGCGTGCTTTTAAGTGAAGCATCTTTAAAAAATGTGAAACTACCGAAAGAGTCTATTTTTTAGTTCATCTTGACGGAAAAATGTGTAAGAATCTACCTAATTTTTCAAAATTCATAGCTCTCTTAATAATGAACATTTTGGATTGAAACTTTTTTTCGTTGCAGATCTTGTGGAACCTTACAAAAAATATATAGAAAGTTTTTCTCTAAAACAAAAACCCAATTTGTTAAAAATTAAAGAAAGATCTTTTAAGAATTTGCTAAGGGAATTAGCCTGTCAATTTTGGTAAAAATTAAAAATTGTCTATAAAAATTATTTTTTACTTTCTCGGTCAAAATGAAGCATATTTCGTTAAATAACGTGTAGGAGCAAGTTTTATTATTTATGAGAAAAAAAATCCTAAAGAAAAGAAGATAATGGTTTGATGGTTTGATAAATAAAAGTAATCATTTGAAAAGATCTTTAAAGCAAATGTTGTACATCTCAATGAGATATGAAATTATTGTCAAATATTTTTTTCGAGCAATGAATATTTTTCGAGAATTGCTTGTTGGGAATCATTTCTCTTCTTTCTTTAGAAATTTTTTTCTTATAAATAATAATAGTTATGCCTATGTAATATTTAACGAAATATGCTTTATTTTGGCCGAGGAAGTAAAAGATAATTTTTACAGACAATGTTAGATTTTTACCAAAATTGATAGGGGCTTCCTTGCGAATTCTCAAAAAAAATTCCAATCGTTTAAAAAAAAATTAAGTTTTCACTTTAGAGAAAAACTTTTTATATGTTTCTTATAGGGTTCCATAAGATCTACAAAGAAAAAAAGTTTTAATCCAAAATGTTTATTATTAACAGAGTTACGAATTTCGGAAAATTAGACAGATTCTTACACATTTTTTCGTCAAGATGAACGAAAAAATAGACTCTTTCGGTAGTTTCATATTTTTTGAAAATTCTTCACCCAAAGGCACGCAGATTACCGTTTTGATCATTGAAATCCGTTCGCTCAACCAAAAGTTACAATTTTTTCAAATATGAATCAAGAATTCTTGTCGATATCCAGCACACGGTACAGTATACAAAAGTTGCACAGTACGAAAACGTCTACAAACCGACTTCTAGCAATTTTAACACCACGAACTGTTCGTCGGTTTTTTTCGAGACCCTAGGAATTTCGCTGGAAAATCATTGTTTACAATTTCGATGCACGACCGCGCGTTATCAATCGAGAACCGCGTCGCGGCCTAAGCACAGGTAAAGCTGAATGTTCCGAACGTGACATTGACTAGGAGCGATCGTAATATTCCGCCGATCCCTAAGTGCAACGTGTCGAGTAAACATCGTTGATAACCGAGCAAGAAAAAACGTATCGCGTAATAACAGCCCGCGCGAGTAAAGTCTCGTCGGATCGGAGGTGCGCGCGTGTCGTAAAACAGTCTCGTGACCTCGATGCGCGAGGAAGAAATGCAGCACGGTTAACAGCTACCGGGAGAACAGGATCTTCTGGTACCGGTCCGATATCCTTGTACCTGCGGTGCGCGCTTCGTAACGGGAGCTTTCCTTAGTCACGAAGGCAAAAGGATTCGCGCGGTGCCGTTGTCGTTCGATGCAACACCCGTTGCATACGAAATGCAGCCGCGACAGGAAGCGATGGCAGAGAGAGGAAACGAGAGAACCGAGGAGAGAGAAATGTGTGTGTACTTAGGCGAGAGAAAGGGACAGAGACGTTTCGTTCATTCGGCACGAAACGGAAATGGAACGAATCATCGTCGCCCCATTGTAATCTTCGTTCGCCTCGTTTCGTTCAATTGGGTTGTGAATTCAGGTCGAGATCACCTGCTCCTCGCGGGTGAGTTGTCTTCTAGTTAAGGTCCCGCGTATCGAATCACGGGCTGCTCTGTCTATCGGAACCGAGAAACTACATTTTCTTTGCAATTTTCATTTGGCTGTTCCTCGTATACGTTACATGTATTAGGTAGACTTGAAAGTAATGTCATTTTTGCAATTTTATATCTTTGTTTATCACTCAATACCTCGTTGATTTTGATCGGTCATTGAACATTTGCACACTAGGTGGCTGTTGATAACGAGGGCGATTACATAATTGCTTAAAAATAGAGATTTATCAAAAATTTGTTCGAATTTATTGTAAAAGAAACGACATTACTTTCCGGTCTACCTAATATCTCTTTAATCCACGCTCGGCTTAATTTAGAAAAACGGCTTAGGAAAATTTATTCTATCAGATTAACTCGCGTGAAACACGAGGAATCCGATGTATCGATCGATTAGATTGGATTGTCTGTTATGCTCGTTTGATTCAAGTTGCGTATGATTTTTTACGAGAAATAATATGGTATAATAATATGGTATACATAAAAAAATTAGTAGGAGAGTCGTTTAAAGAAAATTTGCTAAATATACATATAATATCGGTACAAAGTAAAGATACTTGCTTGTTCGTGAGTTTAAAAAAAAGAACTAGTTCATTAAATCGCCTTTTAAATTCTTTAACTTGTCTATTAATTTCTTTCACCTACGTCATTTTTCGTCGTAAATCATACAAATTTCTTTAAACGATTAGATTTGAAATAGCATTAGGGTGTGAACTTTGAATAGCGGATATGTTATTATGGTGTACAAACACAGAAGAGCGATCTCATATATCGATCGATTGGATTGGAATGTCATTTATGCTCGTTTGAATGTACACGTGGCAAAGCCTTATTGTAATTAACCCTTTGACCGCGGGACGATTTTTGCTAGAAATTCTACGAGGCGTAGACGTGTGAATTAAAAAAAAGTATCAGCTTATAGGGAATGATAAGACGGAACTGTTTTGTATTTACAGTTTATTCATACGACGATTAGTTTCAGAGATAAAAATTGAAAACTTAGAAGACCTTTTTCTTGAAATTTAATTTTTCCAAAGAACTTCTAACTTTAAAATTTTTATTTTCGAAACTAAGTGTTCTATGAATAAATTCTACACATAAAAAAGTTTCGTCTCATCATTTCCTATAAGCTGACATTTTTTTTAAATTTATTTAACAAACATAAACATTTCTCTGAGTCTATATCTCGAGGACGTACGTACACCCCCGCTCAAAAGTACACTTCCTTAATAGAAACAAACATCTAATAAAAGTTGCGAATCTTTTAATATAAATTATATTATTTATCTTTCAATATGTTTATGTTGTATTAGCGAATATATTTTATTAATCGTTTCTTCTAATATCACATTAGCAATGATTAAAACTATAGAGATAACTAGATAATGTTAAAATTTCTTTTACCAAACTTGGATACAATTAATTTCTTCATTGTATCTGAAGTAATATTATTTCATTTATTTTGTAATATTTCACCATAAATGTGTTTGATATATTGAACATTCTTTCTGAACTTTTCTATCTAAACGATCCCATAGTTCCACTATAAAATTGAATATGGTAGTCAACAAATTCAATATTATTAAATGTTGTTTAGTACACATCCAATATAGAATTATTCGTTGAATGTAGTAAGTGTCCACATATTTATGAGCGAGGGTGTATACGCCCTTCGCAGTCAAAGGGTTAACAAAGTTCTCAAACTTTTGCGTGTAGTTTTTATATTCAATATATAAATTACATGCAATTGTTTCATGTATTATTCAAGTTAGTACCACGTGAATGTAAATTTCATGTTTTTTTTTTTAACGAAGTTTTGAAAATTTAATATTTGTTCGAATACTTATTGCTTCTATATTTCTATCGATTTATTGTTTTTTCTTGTTAATTATCCAACTTATATAAATAACTAATTTTGTTTATACTGCATCTATTGTACAGCTTTCCAAGAATATGTAGAATGTCATTGTTTATAAAAAAGAAGTTAATAAATTACAATTGATTGTAGCTTTTCTTTTTTAATTGACCAGTGTACGTATACTTACTACACCCACTGTATGTAATTTGTTTACACAAACTTGGCATAGCGGCGTTGAAACTTACCGGAAACGTAGAGTTAGCAGGATTCGGATTAGATCAACCAAATATTGGTGCAGTTTAATGCTGCTTCAAGTTCAGTTGAACTTAAATATTAGCTCTCTTTAATCATCTATGGATCCACGTAACTTTCAGATTACATGCTGATATATCGATATTTTACCAAATAATTTTAGTTCTCTAAATGTGAAATATAAAGTGTTATTAACAATATTGATGACGGTTAGCAGCACCATGAATTTTAAATATCGAAGTAAAAGAAGTTGTCTGCAGAAAAAAAGTTCGGCCCATAGAGGGTTAATTTATCATTTGGAAAATGAATTTCTCGTACAACCTCGAGGGTGATCGGTTCGCGAGGCGTATGCAAAGCTATGACGAATAATGGAAAGAGAAGGTGAATTTTTCCCGAAGAGGGAAAACAATTGATAGCTGTTTAGAAGAAAACAAACGGCACGGCTGTTTAGCAATAGAAACTTGGTGGACGTACGGTGGTTCTTTCAACTGGGTTACGACCTAGTTCTGCTATTCTCAGCGAAACCACCAGACGCTTCGTTCGTCGCCAGAAAAAAGGTTAATGTCGGCATACCTGTTACCCACGTGTTCAACCGCTGAAAATGGTGATCTCGTTAATTCATCATAACCAACGTCTCGTTTTCCTTAATAATTTCTAGGAATAATTATTTTACAGCAAACTACGGGCTCTCGTATCCGTTCTCTCATTATTTAATCATTGAAATGAATTTCACGTTATTTAGCTCGGATTACGTAACGTATTAAGTCATTTATACTTTTCTTCCGGCGTGTTCGTGAAATACCCAACCCGTGCGTGCTGGAGAAGCTTTTTCGTGTAAAAGTACTTGATTCTCTGTGAATGTTCTTCGGTAAGTAGGCTGTGCAATATTCTTAGACGATGATCTTTACAGATTCTATATTTAAAAAGGTCTTCCTTCTGGTTTCTAAACTATCACTTAGTAGAACAACTTCTTCGTAACTTTGCAAGCTCTCGCGAAGAACAGAAAATCCGCAGGTTCGAAGATTGTTTATCTTTTTAACCACTATAATCGGTTATTCGTGTGTTCTACAATTGTAAGCAATTTTTACGATTAACAGTCCGATTATTTATACATTTGTGAACGACGATTCGATAATTTTCTAATATTTACGTAATTATGTCAAATTCTATAACATAAATTTATATTCTTGTTTAATTTTTATTTCATTAAATTTATGTAAAATTCTGCGATACAATCTATAGTCAAAATTACGTAAAATTCTTTAAATTGAAGACACATTTTTATAACAGAAACAATGGATTTGTATTTCGATGATATCTTCAACATTATTTGATACGCGATGCCTGTAGTCTTCTAAAGAAGTTGTGTATGATATTTTACGAAAAATAATGTGATATACATATATATATATATAGTAGATAATATATATAATATATATATATATATTACTTCAAGGAAATTTTTAAAATATACATATAATATCGATACAAAGTGAACTTGCTTGTTCGTAAGTTTAAAATATAAAAAAAAGAACTAGTTCATTAAATCGTCTTTTAAATTACTTAACTCGTCCATGAATTTCTTTCATCTACGTCATTTTTCGTCGTAAGTCATACAAAATTTCTTTAAACGATTCGATTTGAAATAGCATTAGTGTGTGAACTTTGAACGGTGGATTCACCCTTTAACCTTAAACTTTAATTTATTTTCTCCGTAAACCTTTAACATTCTCTGTTAACGTCATGTTTTCGTGTAAAATACGATGGGTGTAGAACGTATTCGTACACCAACCAATTTACAAAAAAACTTTTCTATGAAATTGTAGTTTCTTAACTTCTTTTTTTATAATCAATGATATTTTACATATTCCCGGAAATCTCTAAGATAGATATAGTCCAAACAACATTTAATAATTAATATAATTTGTGAAATTAACAACAAAATGAGAAAAGTGGGTAAATGTATAGAAGCAATAAGTATTTGAACAATTCTTATGACTAGACTACGGACCTTTATGCAAAATAAAATCTTCACGAACGTGGCTATAAAAATTGAACCTAAATAGGAATTTATTTCTGCAAATATTATGACATGAACTTTTCTTTCAATCTTTTTTATATTCTTGCATATTGTTTGCATTTTGTAGTTTCTTGCACATTCAAATTTTCTATAAATGCAAATGTAGAATTTGTAACGTAAACACATTAGTTTATTGCTCCGTACGAATTAGAAAATATCAAATTTCCAGTAAAGTACTTTTAAAAAAGGCTCTAATAGAGGAATGGAAGAAGATCAATTCTTTTCACTTCGAATAACTAATAACTTAGTTAATTTAATGCTTAGAAGAGTTGCAATAATTATAAAATCAAACAGAAATCCCACGAAGGAAGTATTACATGCTTATAAATGAATGTAACTTTCCTTTTTTTTTTAACGAAGTTTTAAAAATTAAACAATTGTGCGAATACTTATTGCTTCAATATTTATATCGATTGATTGTTTTCTTCTTGTTAATTTCGCAACTTACATAAATAGCTATTTTTTTGTAATTTATCTATTCTAGAGATTTCATAGAAATATGTAAAATATCATTGTTTATCAAAAATAAGTTAATAAATTACAATTTTACATAGTTTTTATGGAAATTGATCGATGTACGAATACTTTCTACACCCACTGTATTTCAGTATGGATATTCTTTTGTTCGAAGTACAATCCATAAGTGAATTTCAAGCTTCAAGTCCGATTGGGATTGTATATCGAATTTCTTTATCCATGTACCGTACCGCGAGATTTAATCGTTTAATGCGATTCGCTGTATTAATAAAAGGTTTCCTCCGAGCAACTTGACCATGAAAGTTCTTTCTTCTTAACCTTTACAAAGCGCAGTATTTAAATCCTCGCAGATTCGATGAATGCATGGTGAAATACTGTGCCATTGTACTTATGGTAAAACCAGATATTACCACCTCGATTTACGTCAATATTATTATGTATTGCGAAAAATGCTTTAGATAGAGTTGAAATGGTTTCAGGTGGAGCATATTCTGATGTATGAATTTTTTTTTAATGAGATTATATGTTTCTTACTGCATTAGTCGATATATAGCTTGATATTCTCTGCAAATGAATGTGTATTAAATTATTTGGGTCTTATTTATGTCCGTTATTACTATAACATGAAGTTATTAACTTTATATTCTGATGTTATAGTCTTTTCTTTAACGTGATCATATATTTTTTACTGCGTTAGTCGATATATATATATAAGTGGTTATTCTCTATCCAGCTCTACAAAAATGTAATAAACTACTTATGCCTTATTTACGTCCTATTTTCTATTTATATTACGTACAACATGTAGAAAATTTCAAATAATTTCATTGAACCGTTTGTTCGTAATCAATTCGTAAGTAAAGCCTTCTTTTTAGCGATTTACTTGAGCCTCCACTTTAAGGGCATCGATAATATTAATTTGATATAGAAAATAGTGATTCTGCGTCGACAGATTAAATGTCGTGCGTCGTTCGTAGTCGGTTCTATTAGTCGAAGTGCAGTTCATTAAAAACGTGTTCCTTTTACGCGTTGCATTTCTCCACGTTTGGCCAGGTTGCAATGCATACCGTGATTGCATGTTCCCGCCAACTTTATCTCTCTCCTGTTTCGGTTCGACTGTAGACCAGGCGCGATCGGATAGATATCTCGTGTTGCAGGGAATGTTTCAAAATTGCGACCACTACGCTGTCTGGTTTTCTCGTTTCATCTATGATATTATCATCAACGCTGAAAATAATTACTAATTGTATAATGTGTGTGCGTTTTTCAAATATTTGAGTTGGTAAATGTCTTCATTAATTCATTCTAATTTCGTTCCCTGGCTATGACATGTGAATACATGTTGCATGCTATGGGAAAGTTAGTTTTTCTGTATCATAAGAACATTGCGTGCGAGTGTAGGAAATAAAGTGTTGAATGTATCGTTGTTAAAGTTTGTGAAAGTTTATGAACCAAACATTTTATTTCTGTTATCTGTAATGCGTTTTTTACTGGATCGTTCAAATGAATCAATGAAGAATCGAGGGAGATATTAATAATTAGACTGTAGATCTTTATGCAAAATAAAATCTTCGCGAACGTGCCTACAAAAATTGAACTTAAATAGAAATTTATTTTATTCTGTAAATATTATAACACGAACTTTACTTTCAATCTTCTTTATATTCTTGCCTATTGTTTGCATTTTGTAGGTTTTTGCGCATTCAAATTTCCTATAAATGCATCAAGATCCGCAGTCTATTAATAATAAATATACCCCTACACTGTATAATAATATTCCTTACTATAAATAAAGTAAAATGATTGAAAATTTATGATTTATTCGAGTCTTGTACGAAGCCGTCTCGAGAGGTAAACTTATTACCAAAATTTACGTAACGACTATCTTTTTGACAAACAGCAATGTTAAAAATGATGTCGAAATCAAATAGGCTCTTAATTCATTTCTAATAAATGAAACTGGAGAATTTGATTAAAAAAAGGAACGTGCATGGTTGTAGAACGACGGAGTTGTACTAATAAATGGTGAACACTTCGTTAAATGAAATACAGCTTTAAAAAAGATCTGAGTTTTTGAATTGTACAACAAAAGAAGCACGAACTTTTTCCGATGCTTAATGCATTCGCGAATAAAGCCTTATTTTCAGCTTTTCAGTTTTACACGAGTCTCCTCCCTTAAGAAAACACAACTTCGTGAATTTAGTAGATCGATGAATAAAACTGATTCGAGTGCTCGTCGGCGGAGAATTTAATTGCATCCAATTAAGAGAATCGGGTCGCACTTGTCCCGAAGCTCGAATACTCGAAAGAGCGAGCTATCTTAAATGTGTTTCGATGCAACGCGTAACTGTGAAAAATCAAAAGGATAAACAAAGATGTCATTGAACACCGAGAAACGAAAGTGCACGAAATCCAAAGAGATTTACTACAGAAGCTCGAATTAATGCGATCATAAATTATGCATAGTACATATCTGAAAGTATATCTGATATTCTGTTACGGTAAAAAAATCGTTTACTCGTTACTATACTTTCACTTGGAGGTTGCGTGTGAAAATCCATTATGTATTTCATCTTGAGTATTTTTATTTGCGTTACATTTTAATATTCCCCCCCCCCCCCATTTTTTTGGTTAAAAAGATAGCTCTTGCACAAAAATAATGATTTTACAAATTTGGTGTTGTACTAATAAATGGTGAACACTTCGTTAAATGAAATACAGCTTTAAAAAAGATCTGAGTTTTTGAATTGTACCAAAAAAGCATGTTCCTTTTTGTGATTGGATATTTATTTATATAGTCAATAAAAGAAAAAGGAAGGAGGAGAAAGGACCTACATCGTATGATCTGACGTTCCACCCATTACGCTAAACGTAAATTGTACTCACACGATTAAACTCAAACGGAACCCTATGAACTTTGATAATTAATATTATGATAATTGAGCTCATTGGCGCAAATGCTCTAGGAGTTATAATCTTTATTAACTGTAGAATAAACATCTGAGTCGTCACACAAATTCAGAAACCCATACATGTGATTGATTCCCTAAACCCTTTGACTGCGCGACGATTTTTGCTGGAAATTCTAAGAGACGTAGAGGTGTGAATTTAACAAAAATATCAGCTTATAGGGAATGATAAGACGGAACTTTTTTTATATTTACAGTTTATTTGTATAACGTTTAGTTTCAGAGATAAAAATTGAAAAGTTAAAAGTCCTTTTTCCTGAAATTCAATTTTTGCAACGAACTTCTAACTTTTCAATTTTTATTTTCGAAACTAAGCGTTCTATGAATAAACAGTACATATAAAAATGTTTCGTCTCATCATCCCCTATGAGCTGATATTTTTTAAAAATTGATTAAACGATTACAAACATTTCTCTGAGCCCATTCCTCGAAGGCGTGTATATATACGCCTTTTGCAATCAAAGGGTTAAGAGTCACGCTTACCCTTGTGAACGTGCAGAGAGACGCATTGTATTTCCTCGAAAGAATCGTCAAAGTAGATATATTTGCGGTGCGATAGGTGTAGATAATTTGTTCCGTGGATAAGCAGATAATTGCGTTGACCTTCGCTGCGGTTGCCACCCGATTACCACCGTCGTGTCGTCACGGCAATTTAGTTTGATCAGTATGCACTCGCGACAATAGGGTTCGTCAAGACTTACGTTAGGCCGCAGAGAAACTACAGCATGCGTGCTGTTTCAAAGTACTGCGTTTATACCGCAAGTATCGTAGAAAATCGAAACAGTTTCTCATTACGATGCATTAAGCGAATATTGAAAGTTTGTTACACCGTTATTTCGTACGAGATACTTCGACAACGAACAAAAACACTAATTTAGGTGTCGGACCAAAGGTAAAATGCTCAGTACTTGAAGAACTCAAAAAATTGGACCAATACTTGAACAATTTCTTTATATATACTGGTACTGTTTGGAAATATATGTAATAATTGTATTTAAACATTAATTAATGCTTTTATAAGTGACAGCTTTAGAAATGTTTAACTTTAAAATTGAATTTAATATAAACGATGTCATAAAACATTTTATTTTCCTTGGCTGTTGATATTCAATGTTATTATTTAATTTGTTAAGAACACACTCTTCATTTGTTCGTCAAAGTTTGTGTCAACAGAAGGAAGAGGCGAGGCAAGGGTGTAAGGGCTTCCATACCTGCGAAAATTCTAATACGTCTCGCCTGGACGAGACTAATTGTACGAAACTAATTGAATGAGACGTGACATAACGTTCAATGTCACTCGAGGTCGGAAACGAAACACATAATGAGCTCTGTCATATCGGAAACATGCTTCCGAAAGAGCTGTGGAAAGTTAATCGTCGTTCGGGGTATTAGTTACTCTTTATTTAGTTCTTTTACAATTGAAAAAAACCGTATCAACATTGAAATTACCTTGAGAAGAGATAGAAAAGAAAGATGTCAATTTTATTTCATCAATTTCAAGTAAAAAATGCTAGAAAGTTTCTCTGTCCAGTTATATCATAAAATAAGTAAGTTAAAGAGTGTTTCAAACGACATGTTGTTATATTATTATATTATATTAGGAGACGCGGTATATTTAGTTAGATTGGAATCCTAACTCTGGAAATAGTACCAACATTCGCTCCCATTCTTTCAGCTAGTTTGTCAATGTTAATAATGATTAAAAAAAAGACAGTAATACATCCAAGTCTCAAAACCATTTTCAATTTGTGTTTAAACCTTCAATACGATACAAAAATTTCAAATTTGACGGTATTACCGATAAGTTTAGATTGATCGAAACTAACCATCAGTTATCTGATGAAAGTTTATTATCTATTACTTTGAAGAAAGTTTTTATTTTTTTCAATGTGTAATTGATGTTAACATATTTTCGTGGTTAAAGTGGAGTTCCATTTACTTTTTCGAGTGAATTGAACATAACCTTGCGCATTACTAGAATATAGAATTTCGGAGCATGTGCGTGTAATCCTTACTATATGTATATTGCCATGACTCAATTTGCTGTTCTAACCCAGCATTCTAATCAAGGGCTAATTGAATTAGCCTCCAACTACCGCGCTGTTACCGCTATTCTCACAAATTTGCATACGAAGAAATAATGTCGTTGTCTCGTGTATTACTCGTCGAAAAATTATTTTTTGTTTCATCTATTCGTACAATTCAATAAAGAATTTGTAAGGTAACACTACAAGCTTCATTTTCTTATTTTATTCGTGTATTTGTTTAATCACTTCCCCAGATTATAAATATTTTTTACGAAGAAATTGTTACTATTATATCATTGTAGTATAAAGAACACGAATTGTAGGATGCGGGATTGGTCGCGTAGGAAAAGCGATCGATTGTGGATCCGAGGATCGTGGGTTCGAATCTCCGTGCCTTATTTTTCGTCGAGACTTTTACATCATATATTTTCTGTACACGGTATTTCCCACTTTTCCGCCAAGATTACAAGAGCATGATCTACTACAAGTGAAAACAAGAAAAAAATGTTATACGAAGTTTGTTTATAAACGCTTTGTTACGATATTATGAGCAAATATTGAATGTGACTTCTTGTTATGGGGAACGCTAAAACTTCTCGACTTCTACTTATGGAGAACGCTAAAACAGAAGGTGTACATATAAGCAGTAAGTACAGGTGAAGAATTAACTCAATGAGTTATTAATTCAATTGGTGGCATACTGCAAAATCCTCTGGAAATTCATAATGTAATACATTCCATGTTACATCGTTATCAAGTTTGCATCAATGCAAGAAGGTGGTCATTTTGAAATGATGATTTAAAAATTCTCAACGATTCTCGTACGTTAGGAAATGTCTCGTAAGTACAGGCAAAGTAAACACAATCAATCACCTTCCGTATTATTCAGCTTTAAATCTGCTGTTCCACGCTATAACTGCTGTTATAAACAAACTTCATATAACATTTTTTCTTCTTCTTTTCACTTGCAGATCATGCTTCTACGATCTTGCCGGAAAATTAGGAAACACCCTGCATATACGTGCAAATTATTCTACTCTGATCTTTGGTAATGTTTATGCGATATTTGTCCAGTATCGAAAACTATCTAATTATTCGATAGATTCTAGCGTTAAGAAACGACATATTTATCAACAATTGTTGGCATTGTTTCGTTTGCATCAGCCTTAGCTTCATTCTCGTGTCGATGATATATAGTAATGTTTAAACACTTTCACGATTTGAATTCCAAATAAGAACATCTTGGACGTCGATATCGAAGGTTCCAGTGATTCCATCGTGCCTAATACGGAGGCCACCTAATACTCTACCAATTAGCATACGCGTTGGCGGATACACGTTGAGTTAATTGTGTACGCTTCCCCTGGTGGATATTTCCCATTAACCATGGTTGTAACCTATTTTGCTTTCGAAAGAGAAATTTGAATAATTATAACGACATTTGATTACAATCCAGAGAATTTGTATTAAATAGTATTAATAGTCTTCATGTATTCTCACTTTTCAACGACTAAAGATTACATTTCACACTAGTGGCAACGTAAAACGTTGCGTGAACTTATCTGTGCATAGTTATCTGTGTATACATAATTTTATTTGAAAGTAACACGAGTAAAACTGTAACTAATGTGCTTAGGAAAGTAGCAAATAATTGTTAGTTATCTGTTGTTCACGCATTGATATTCGCAAGATATGTTGTATATACAGGGTGGTCCACCAGATGTTGCGTCGAAAAATGTTTCGCATAGAGTTGAAATGATTTTGTGTGGAGTATATGTGATGTTATTAGTTATTTTGTAGGTAGACGCGTAGAAGATTTATAGGCAAGTTAACCCATTCATTGTCAAGTGTATTTAAAGCGTTTTGCCTTGTCACCAAGATTGAATACAGATGTGTAATCTAGATTATTATTTAGATAATAAAAAGTAATATAAATTTGTTGTTTTAAAAAGTAAATCTACGATGTTCTTTTGCGATAATTCGCGACTCAAAAGGCTATAAACTTATCCCTCGAGTAATTGCGATCAATTTGAATTACGAGACATCTTGTAGTTAATAGGTTAAAGGTGAAGTTCAATGAATAATATGAAAATGCTCTTGGAAAGATATTTTGCTACAAATCACAAGATTTTTAAAAAGATAACATTATGCTGTTTCCAGAGACGTGAAAAGAAGTAGTAGACCAAAATGGATCGTATACAACTTATTGTTAGTAATGTACCATTATACTAATTGTATAATGTGTGTGCGTTTTTCAGATATTTGAGTTGGTAAATATCTTTATTCATGTATAAACAAATGTATACACAAATACACCGTAAATTATTACTATACAACTTTTGTTGCTAAATAGGGCAAAATGGATGGATCATGTACAGTTTAGTAACGTAACATAGGACATAAAGTATCGTCTATGTATTACTTACTAATAAAACGAAATAAATTTTTGTGATAATCTAACGTAATTATCTGTTCAACTCAGAGTTATAAATGATTGAATCTAGAGGCATATAATTAATTTCCAATTGAATCTAGAGGCATAGAATTAATTTCCACGCGTAATAGATTCATACCGTGGCCGATCACCAGTCGTAGTGCCGGTCAGCTGTTTCGGCATACCTGAAGCCCAACTCGAGAAGCGGTCGATTCGACGAAAGAAAGATGGACAAAACGTCCCAAGATAGTTCCGTTAGCTCGACCAGCCGAGATGCCTGGCCGAAGTGAGAAAGGAAGGAGTCTGAACCGATACACGGTTCAGGCAACTCCTTAGGAAAGACAGCATTGCTTCACCTTTCATTCCTTACGTTTTCCGAATATTTTCTGCACTTTCTATCGTTCGCCACAGCGATACAACGGCGCGGCGTTTCGATTACAGGTGCTAGCCGAAGTAAACTATTCTTTCAATTCTATTCGAACTAACTTGAACTTTGTAGAATTTAATACAAGTACTTTTCTGAACCATTCGATATTTAATAACTGTTTGTTTTAACACTTTCGTGAATCTTAAATTCCAGGCAATTAATTTAATATGTAGGTACGATTACAGACACGGTTAACCCAAGAATTTATTAACAATCGTTGGTCATTTTAACACTTGCAGTGCCAGACGTACACCCCCGTTCATAAATACAGTTAGTGTAGAAAGTATTTGTACAACAACTAATTTAAAATAAAATTAATAAGAAAAGAAATAAAAGGTTAACGTTAAAAATAATAAATTTTAATTTACGCAAATTCTAATCTAAAAATATGTAAGAATGTTGGTTAATTATTTCTTCCCCTAAAATTTACTAATAAAATAAATATATGAAGTTTTATTGCGAATTGGTTCCTGTACGAATACTTATTACACTGACTATATGTGGATACTAAAGTTTCAGCTGCAATAGGCTATCTCTGAAACTATCATAGATAGAAGAAAGCTTTTTAAGAAAAACTTTCATGGTTTTCTATCTGCATGTAAAATCTGACTCTAAATTTTGTAAACAAAATAATTTGAGTATAATAAAGAATTTGGTTATAACATTATTTTAAAAGCAATCACAGTTTATATAATAACTAAGAAGAACATACATTTTGTCTGAATCTATTGATGTATCGTATACTATATTTGCCTCTTACATTTTTGCGCATTAATATTATACGTACATCTTCGTTCATAAATATGTGTTTTTATGTACAATTAATATACACCGTAAATTATTGTTAATAAAATATATTCGCTAATGCAACATAAACATAGCGAAACATAAATGATATAATTGATATTAAGAGATTCGCAACTTTTATTAGACATTTATTTCTATTAAGTAAGTGTCCACACACTTCTAAGCGGGGGTGTACTCATGAGTGTACTTGTGAAGCTAAAATTTGTTTGTTATACAATTGGAAACTCTATAATCTAACATTTGCTTTAGCATCTAGTTTTACAAGTCGATCAAAATTTACGAATCCTATCCAGACTTGTTTTTTTTTCACCGCTAATCTTCAGAATTAATTTTTTAATTCCTTAGTGAAAATCCCTGTCACCTATGTATGGGTGATGTTATACGAAAGGTGAGATACACCTGATGAGGATTAAAAAAATATTAAATTCACAATTTAACATGCAGAAAACATT
Source organism: Hylaeus anthracinus (assembly GCF_026225885.1). Lineage (NCBI taxonomy): Eukaryota > Metazoa > Arthropoda > Insecta > Hymenoptera > Colletidae > Hylaeus > Hylaeus anthracinus. The sequence continues at coordinate 966,594 of NW_026533254.1, forward strand.
TTACAGCCTCTCGTAGACGCACGAATTTTCTTGTTCAATATTAAAGTTGACTCGAACCTTTTTTCAAATAGAACGTATTAAACTTAATTTGGCGTTCGACATATAAAGTAATATTTATGTAAATAAAATAGTCGTCGAAGAACTACTGGGAGTAAGATTCAATTATTTCTTATTGCCTGGATACTACGTAATGTAAGCCCGAGCCCATTTATTTTATGAAATAAATTATGACTATTGTTATAAATTAAATTATGACTATTGTCCGGTTAATTGACCTAAATCGAAGCATTGTCTATTCGTTTCGGTACTTTATTCGAAGAAAAAGCGATGCGTAGCCTGACTCGAAGACCGTTGCTTCGTGTTCTATTTTATTTCCTAGTGTCGGAGATACACTGTGGAGCATAACTGTAGCACCTTTCATATTTTTAAATATTTCAAAATATTGAGTAGGAATGAAAAAAGATTAATTTTACGAGAGTGAAAAGGTATAAAGGTAAAAGGTGGCCAGGCAAAGCATTCTCAGATCATCAATACCCATACTTTCTCTCTCGCAGACTTTCACATAATTTGTCAATTTAAAACTTTGACAATATGAGTGCATTTTCATTTTATTGTGTTTTAAAATATTTCTAAGGACATTCATTGACGCAGATACCCCTCCTCTCACAGGCTTTCAGATAATTTGTCAGTTTAAAACGCTGACAATATGAGTACATTTTCATTATTTTACATTTTAAAATAATTCTTATTCATCAAAACCTTGACCTTGCCTGGCCACGCCAAGCATTTGACTTCCAGGCCACGGACATCTAGGTAAATGTCTAAACAGTCTCAGTTTGTGGTTGATACACTATTTAGCTTCTTCGTTTCACCGCCAAAGTGCGGAGCAGTCAGTTTACATGAGTTGTTATTAGGGTCTGAACGTCTGCACTGTTGAACACAGCATTTTAGCTGCCCATAGTGGGAAAGCACCGAATTTGATATTATGTTACACAGTGTCACCTTGCACTTTACTGGAAAACTGGACCTTCATGTACTGGCTGCTCATTTCGATTTCACTTCTTTTTCTACTTTCTTGAATTTTTTTAGGGAGATCTTCTCTATTTTTCTATGATTACTCTTTAAGTCCTCCACTTTTTCATGTAATTGGCGTAATTTTTTTACTTTTTCGAAGTATTTTATGGGGATCTCACTTCTTCTTACAAAGCTAATTTCAATAGTAAATGACTTTAAATAATAGAAAATGGGAGATCAGTTTGAATCCTTTAAGGTTTCAAAAGTATGCGGAACGCATTGCAGGAAGTCTGATTGCAAGAAATTTATGAAAGAAAAAATGTAATCACTTTATCAGTAACATTTAAATGCAACAAAACTTTCTGTCATGTGTCATGGGTACTTTTTAGAAATTAAAGGATTAAGTCTGACCTCTCTTTTTCTATATTATTGTAATACAATAAATTATGTGTTACAAATAGTGGATCTCTGTTCATTTTCTCATTATTTAAATTTCTTGCAACAAAACTTTCTGCCATGCATTGTGTGTACTTTTGAAAATTCTAAGGACTGAAACTGATATTGAAATACGATTAATTGTGCGTTACAAATAGTGGATTTCTTTTTTCATTTCTCGCTTTATCTTTAACATTCGAATTTCTTGCAACAAGACTTCTGCCACGCGTTCTTCGTACTTCTGAACTTTATTCTAATACAATAAATTATGCGTTATAAATAGTTGATTTCTTTTTTTCATTTCTCACTTCATCTTTAACATTTAAATTTTTTGCAGTGAGACATCCTGCCATGCGTTCTATATACTTTTGGAAACTTAAAGAACTGAAGCTGGTCTCTTTCCTATATCTGGCTTCAGACACATTATGTATATTGTAGATTCTACGCTTACTATAATAAAAGACAAATGTATTTTTATCTTAGTTAAGCTCTACATTAATTTGCAAGTAAAATAAGGTTTGTATGTGTTATTTACAAATAAAATTAATGTCATATGAATAACGCACAATTTATTATATTACAATACCAGATTCAGTCCTTTAAGTTTTCAAAAGCGCACGGAACGCATGGCAGAAAGTCTTGTTGTAACAAACTTAAATGTTAAAAATGAAGTATGAAATGAAAAAAGAGGTCTACACTATTTCTAACCTACAATTTATTATATTATAATACCAGTTTCAGTCTTTTATGTTTCCAAAGTACACACAACGCATAACAAAATGTCTTGTTGCTAGAAATTGAAACGTTAAACACGAAATGAGAAATAAAGAAAGAGATCCACTATGTGTAACGCACAATTTATTGTATTAGAATAAAATTCACAAGTATGCACAACGCGTGGCAGAAAATCTTGTTTTTTTTTTTTAAATTACTTTATTTAAGGTCACATCAACTACAAGGTTATTAGTGACCACGTAAATATTTACAATTCAATTACAATTTGTTCATTATTCTATATTTAGTTAATAACTCTACTAGTTTGAGGAATTCGTTTCTATTATTGAGAATCATTTGCATATTATTTAAAAGTTTGGACTCTACAAGACCGTGCTGTATTCCTTGACATTCTTCAATTAAATGCTTAACTGTGAGAGGCTCGTCACAAAAGATGCATGATGGTGGCTGTGATTTTGTTATTTTATAACAATGAGTTAGATTTGTGTGGTCAATTCTCAATCTTGTTATTGCTACTTGCAGTCTTCTATTTGGTAGGGTCGGAGTTGTATCGCTAGTTGATTTTCGGATTTGGTGTAGCTTCGTTGGTGGCATGTTGGTCCATTCCTGGTTCCAGATTTCTTTTGCTGTTTTTTTTTTATTAAATTTTTGGTTTCATTTAATGTGGGTAATATTTGGACGTATGGTTCTTCCAACGTAATGGCTTTTTTTGCAGCCTCATCTGCTCTTTCGTTGCCCACGATTCCTTGGTGTGATGGAATCCAAACAAATTCGGGTTGAACATTTTTTTCTATTTGAAGTTCTGTTAATTCGGCGTGGATATCTTGAATTATTTTTGTTGTACTTGTAAGGTCTTCCATAGCAAGTAGAACTGATTTGGAGTCGGTAAATATAATAGACAGATTCTGTTCTAAGGATTTTATGTATCGTAAGGCCTGTAAGATTGCGTACGCTTCACATGTGAAAATTGAAATTCCTTTGGGAATTTTGTAGGTCAGTTCTTGGTTGTCTGTTATTATTGCACATCCACCTTGTTCCTTGTTTATGGAACCGTCCGTGTATATGTGTTTATGATTTCTGTATTTATTGGCGATTTCACTGAATCTGGATCGATATATTATTGCAGATGTCTCTTTTTTGTTTAAGTTGCTTAATTCAAAGTTAATGTTTGGATTATTTAATTTCCATGGAGGTGTTGGTGCAGGTAGTCGTTGTGTTATTTGTGGGATCGTAAGATTCCAGTCACTTGCATATCTAGCTTGTCGGATTAAGAATGGTTTTGGAAGAGTATTCCTAGATAGATATATTTGTTGATTGTTGTGGGTTATTAGAGTTTCATAACATGGATTTCTCTGATTTGAGTATTTCGTGGCAGCGAGTGCTAAGGACAATTGTTTTCTTCTGTATTCCGATGGTATTTCGCGTTTCTACAATAACACTCGAATTTGGTGATGTTTTGAATGCTCCTAAGGATAATCTGAGCGAGGTTGTTTGTATTGGATCTAAGATTTTTAGTAATCTTTTAGGTGCTGATCCATATATTGGTGTATATGTTCGTAGTATTATTTCAGAATTTGCTCCCCATGACTTTGATGCTAGTGTCTTTATTATTTTTATTCTTTGTTGGCAATTAGCCTTCACTTTCTTAATATGCAGTTCCCAATTCAATTTTGTATCGAAGATTAATCCTAGGATTTTCTGCTGTTATTCCATGTTTATTTGTTGGTTGTTTCAATAAAGTGAAGGTGTGATTCCTGAGTATGATGGTCTATTTATAATCATATATGAGGTTTTTTTCTCTGAAAATTTAAACCCAGAAGTTAAGGACATTTGTATAGATTGTCTAATGCTTGTTGTGCTAGTTTCTCAGTTTGTTTTATTTTTTTACCTGTGAACATAATAGTTAAGTCGTCTCCAAAAAGGAAGCATTTACCAGGTTTTTTAATTACTTGGATGATATCATTGATTGCTATAAGGAACAATGGTGGACTTATTACTGACCCTTGAGATATTCCGTTCATTAATTCAACTATTTTTGATTGTTTATTGTCAATTTGTACTTTGATTTTCCGATCATAAAAAAAATTGTTTATAAAGGCCAAACAGTTACCATCAATTTGATTAGTTTTGAGGATGTTTAAAACTCTGTGTCTCCATGTCGTTTCAAAAGCTTTTTCAATGTCTAGTGATATCAGGATAATATGTTCTTTGTTATTTAATGCTTTACAGATATTTATTTCCAAATTTGTGAGATGATCTAATGTAGAGCGGTATTGGCGAAATCCATTTTGTTGAGGATTAAACACATTGTTTTTTTCTAATATCCATCTTAATCGTGTATTCACTATTTTCTCTAGTAATTTGCAAAGATTGTTAGTGAGTGATATCGGTCTATAATTTTTGGGGTTTGTCGGATCTTTACCTGGTTTGAGGATTGGAATAACAGTAGCTAGTCTCCATTTCTTTGGAAAGATTCTTTTGGTCCAAATGATATTGTACACTATTTTGAGAAAATTCAGTGCTTTTTCGGAAAGTTGTTTTAACATATTATTAGGAATGTTGTCTGGACCGGGGCTAGAGTTTTTTGTTTTGGTTAAGGAACTTTTGAGTTCGATTAACGTGATCGGTAGATTTATTTCCGTGTTGTCGTTTCCTATTTCTAACTTTTGATTATTCTCGATCTCTAATTTGTAAATTCGAAATTCGTTAATTGAGTTGTTATCCTTCGAGTTGTTTGCAAATGTTTCTGCTAATAAATCACAGATATCTTTAGTTTCCTCTAGTATTGTTCCATTAGTATTTTTCATAAAGTCAGGTATTCTATTTATATTTATTCCACTAATTTTGTGGATTTTATTCCAGATTATTTCTGGGGGGACACTAGGGTTCAGTGATGAGATGAATTTAATCCAGGAGTCTTTTTTTGCTTGTTTAATTGTTTTCCTGGCCTCTGCTCCAAGTTTTTTAAATTCAATTTTGTTGTCTATTGTCTTATGTTTCTTAAATCTGTTGAAGGCGTGTTTTTCTTTTCTAATTACTAGTTCACAGTCGCTGTTCCACCATGGAACTCTTTTTTTAGATTTATTGTTTAACGAATGTGTTTTAGGTATGAATTTTCCTGCCGCTTGTATAATTAAGGTGGTAAATTTTTCTACTATATCATCTATGTCAGGATTTTCTACTACTAGTAATTGTGTGAGATGAGGGATTTCTCTATCGATTTCATTTTTGAATTTTTCCCAGTTGGCCTCGTTTAATCTCCATTTTTTTGGGGAGGATCTTTCTCTCTGTTTTATTTCATTATTGACTATATGAATTGGATAGTGATCACTTCCATATAATTCGTCAATCACTGTCCAGGAAAATTTGTATGATATATTTGAATTTGTTAATGTCAGATCTATTGCACTTGCGGTACCTGTTGTCATATTTAGGTGTGTAGGTAGTTGATGGTTTAGTAGACACAGTTCGTTTAGTTCAATCCATTCTTTTATCGTTCTGCCTCTAGTATCAGTTCTCGTGGACCCCCACATATGGTTATGACTATTAAAGTCTCCTAGAATAATGAGTGGTCGGGGTAGTTGCTTAATTAAGTTATTTAATTCGTGTAAGGTAATCTGTTTGGAGTTTGGAAGATAAATGTTACATACGGTAGTTTTTATTGGTACTTCTACGCTAACTGCTATCGCTTCTAAATCGATACCTAGGTAAATTTGTTCTGCCTTGATTCCGTTTTCAACAAATGTGGCAACTTCGCCACTAGCATGGTCAGCATTTCGATTTTTGTTGAACACTTGAAATCCCTTTAGTTTTGGGGAATGTTGATTCTTGAAGTTCGTTTCTTGTATGCATATAATTTTGGGGGATTTTTCTTTGATGAGGATTTCGAGGTTTTCTTTATGGGTATAGAACCCATTTACGTTCCATTGTATAGTATCCATTGTAAAAGTTTCTTTTTAGAATGAGTCGTTAGTTCTCTCTTTCTTTTGGTTCGTGGATGTATTTATTTAGTTGCGTTACTATCCTGTAGTGCGATTTTTTAGTCCTTTTGATGGGAGAAGGGGATTAATTTCTAGTAACATGTTGACAAGTGCTGGAATGTCTTCTATGTAGTCTTTTACGGTGTTTATTAGGTCTTTAGTTCCTTTAGTAGTTGTTAAAAAGCTCTTTAATTGGTCAGTATCAAGAGGGAAGTTGTTCGAAGTTTTACTTGTGATGTATTCTGAGATGTCCGTAAAGTTTTCTTCTCTGTCGGTGTCAGAGTCTGAGGTGCTAGAGTTAGAGATTGTAGAGATTAGTTTTTTCTTCTTTTTTACAGGTTTGGAAATTTTCCATGGTTGAGTAAAAGTAATATCGTCGATTCCCTCATGTTCCGAATGTGTGTCGTTGTAAGGCTGTGTAGTATTCTCGGTTGTTGTGGATAGGGATCGTTTGTTTGTGGTAGAGTTTATGTTTACATTTTCTTCTATCTGTTGCTCAGGGTCTATAGGTGTGTCAGTTGTTACAGTTTTACTTGGAATTTCGGAGTCGTTTAGTTGCGGTTGTGTGTGTGGGTTTTGAGGAATTTGTGTCATTGGAGTTTGAGGTGTATTTGTACTTGTAGTTAATGGACAATTTTTTGCTATGTGTCCTTTTTCCTTGCATATAGAACAACTTAGCGAATCGGTAGATAGGTAAATCCAGTAATTTCTATCTTCATAATTTATTTGCATAGAGTTGGGGACTTTGTTTATATCTTCTGGGTTAATACAAGTTTGGCGGCGGAAACTTAAAACATGTGGTAGTCCAACATCTGCGAGACCAGCTCTGATAAATGAGATTGAGGAAGTTAGCGTTATGTTCAGTTTTTTAAGACTTTCTTCGATAATTACGTGCTGAGTTACAGGACAGATATTTGATATAATGACTCTTTTATTTTGGACTATGAGCGGTCTAATTGTTAGAAATTTTTCTTGGACTTGAATCTGTTTATGATTATCTGTTGGTTGTTTCACAATTTCTTTATTAACGACGTAGACGCATATTCGGTTGTTTGAGATTCTTGAAATGAATTTGATGTCTTTTGGTTCTATAATGGTACATAGTGCTTTCGCATAATCTCTAACTTTTATACCATCGATAGCTTCCATAACGATTCCTTGAACTTTTTTGGGAAATTGATTTTGTTGTATTGCCTGTGCATACGTTTGTTCTGTTGGTGACGTCATTTTGGAGAAGGGTTCATTTTTCTCTTTTTCCCCTGTTCCCTGGGGACAGGGGAATGGTGAAAACTGAAGTCAGTAGAAATTGTATTCTTACCGAATTGTTCGAGCAGTGGGTATAATCACAAGTAACTCGCGTACTAGAAGAATGTAAACACGGTCACTGTCGCTATAACGCACACGTCTGTTCGCTGTGAATGCTCAATAGCGACTGGCAGAAAATCTTGTAACAAATTTAAATGTTAAAAATGAAGTATGAAATGAATAAAGAGGTCTACACTATTGGTAACGCAAAATTTATTGTATTATAATTCCAGTTTCAGTCCTTTAAGTTTTCAAAAGTACGCACAATGCATGTCAGAAAGTCTTGTTGCAAGAAACCAAATGTCACAAATGCAAACTGACAGTTACAGGTTAGAAATGAACGAGCGGCATGAGTGACAGCCATATTACAATTCCGACCGACGAGCCTTGCCGACTGATTCCGAGAGTCGACGAATCGACGAATGTGGTCTTAGCTCCTATTGGCTAAGTGTTGACGAAAAGAATTAGAATAAGAATCAGAATCAAAAGAAAAATCTACAATTTCTGACCGATTCATGACATGATATTACGATATCTCAGCTGTGCATAGTCCGATTTGATTGATTTTGGTTTTATTAGAAAGCTTATATGCGATTTACATTAGAAAAATGCCTTTAGATTTAGAAAATACAACAGGCTTGACGAGATATTAATGACAGAAGTTTCGGGTTAGGTTGGAATCGCAGTTTTACGAGTAAAAGATACGTGGTAGCGTCAGCGCCAGTGTACACGGTGGCGTATAATTTGTCATGTACTTGGCGTCGAGACGCTACCGCGTCTCTAGATAAATAGTATTCCACGTGGGTGAAACCGCGGAGCATAGCTAGTACATATAGTACAATTATAAAGTCCATGAGAGATTAAATAGAGTGCTATGAATGATTACAATTTCACTTTCTCAGCTCCTTTTCTTCAATGGTGTCATGTTGATGTATGTTTACAGTCAGTACAAACTTTGATACGTAAGCAACTAAGCAGCTGTTTGTTTTCATTTGGTTACAATATTTACAATATACACTCAGTCACTCTTCGAAGCTCATTGAATGCGATTCTGTGACTCTGTCAGACTTATTTTATAGCATAGTGTTATTACAAGTATTTACAATTATTTTTGGTAACCCCTTCAGACCTGGCGTACAGAAAAGTGAGAAGAATTTGAAGCTCCAAAGGAATGTTTATCGATATGAGAATCTATACTTATGAAAATAAGTAAAATTTCAATGAAAATTGAATAAACATATTTTATGTTTTGCCAGTTAACTGCATATTATTAGTGAAATCGAAAGAGAAAAATCGAAAGTGAAAAATTGCCAAGTAATTGAATTTACTTCGACCTTTTTATGCATAAAAAGTGCACTGTATCTATGAATTATACTTCGATTGTTACGTGATCTTCTTTTCCCATCGGAAACGAGATGTTTCATTTGATTCGATGATACGTTTTACGAGAAAGATGTTTGTCCCGCGATAACAGACTATGGCGCTACATTTTGTTCGTTTTATCATGCACGTAACAAATGTTACATATTTGAGAAAGTAATCTATGCCTTTGTTAAAACGGTTTTCTTATCGTGTCAGATTCTGTAAAAGTAGGCGTGCTGGTTTGTGCATATAACTTTATCGGTTCGATAAGCTTTACAACGAACGAGAAGTTTTTGTTCGATAAGTATGGCGTAGCAAATAATCGCCAAATTAACGAATCCATGACATATCGTTGCTTGAAGCTTGACAAAATATAGTGGATAAAAAGTGAACCTAATCGACGTGTAAAATGTACCATTGTGTGCTAAGTGTACTTTACTGTCTTGAACAAATTTACTTCTCCAATTTTATTTGATATATTTAATGTTCCTGATGAAAATAAAGATTTTACATTTTCAAATCCATTCTTGCAACTTTGAATATCATATTCTCGAGTAAAATAACACTTTATATTTCGTATAATAAAATATTGATGTCTTTAAATTTATTTAATATTCCTAATCAGAATGAACGTTTGAAATTTTCAAGTTCATTCTTGCAACTTTAATTATCATATTCTCGAGTAAAATAACATTTTGTATTTCGTGTAACAGAAAATATCGATGTCTTTAAATGACTGCGTTCGAAATGATTTCGAAATGAAATCGAAGAGGACATTTATGTTGTTTTAGTGATTTGCATGAATTTTTTTGACAGAATCTATATAATTTAATGAAACTTTGAGAACATTTTATACATATATTCAAGTAAATATTGTAATTTTTTGGAAGTATTTCCTTGGAAAATATGGAAGGTATCAGCTGCCACCCGCATTCTGCAGGTCATAGTTTTCATCTGAAATCAATAGGGATTTAAATTTACTTTAAAGACATGTCTTTCTTTTACAAGAACCTACATTCAGAGAAATATCATTGTTTAAAGTATCTTTTTATTACGAAAAACGTTGTACAAAAATGGCAAAACATTATGCTCTTTCGTTTGAACACCTCTAAAAATGCAGTATTCAATTTTTTAAGGAGGAATTTAGGTTCATATTGAATGACTTCACAGTAAATTTAAATACCTATTGATTTCAGGTGAAAACCGTGGCCTCCAGAATGTACACAAAACAGCTACGTTTGATGGTGACTGATATCTTATAGTGGCAGCTGATACCTTCCATATTTGCGGTGGAAATACTTCCAAAAAATTACAATATTTACTTGAACATATATATAAGATGTTCTCAAAGTTTCATTAAATTACATACATTCCTTTCTTGTTAAAAAAAATTGATGCAAATGACTAAAAAAGCGTAGTCCTAAACCTATTTCCCCCTTAATAATGAAATATTTACCAATGAAATATAAATTGAGATAACACTCATGCGTATACGTTTCATTCTGTTTGCTGGGATAAGCATGTATGTAAAGTATGCGCATGTTTAGCGATACACATTTTCACAGTGGAAAAAAACGAAAGAAAACACTCCAACATTTGTTCTACTCGAGCAAATTTTCATCGATACCAATAATAAAAAATCTTTCGACGTTTCGGCCAAAGGAAGCTGGAATTTTTCCAAGAAAATTGAAATATACTGCAAACTAAAAAAAATATGAATGAATTGTGCTGTAAAATTTGATCGACGAGCGAAAGGAGTACTTATACATTATATATACATTAACAATTATGCGTAAACAAAATTACCACTCGGGAGTTGTTGAAAAAAACGACAAGTTACAAAAACGATTCCATTGTTTTTGAGATTATTGTACAGATATCGTTAGTATAGAACTGCTACAATGGATGATAACGGTGCAGCGAACGGAAGATTCTTGGAATGCGAATAGAAATATCCTTTAACATGATACTGTAACGAATACCAAATATCTGCAACGAGAAATTTGACAAGTAGCTTTTTGTGTGTTTTATAAAAATAAATGTGAAATTTAATCTCCTATAGTAATTTTCTCCTTTTTCCACGTACGGTGACATTTAGTCAATCTTTCTTCTACCCGTGCTTCTTTTCCAACATTATTTTACTTTGATCTTTACCAAACGATATCATCGTACTTTTTTTATTTGTATCCTTTCCATCATTTTAATATTTTCTTTTCATCATGGCATTTTCCATTTCTTAACATTGAAACGACCTTAAGAAGAGATAGAATAGAAAGATGTCAATTTTATTCCACCGGTTTCCAAGTAAAAAATGCTAGAAAATTTCTTTGTTTAGTTATTTCAAGAAATTAATAGGTTTAAAAGTATTTCAAACTACATATTATTATATTATATTATTATTATTGTTACTCGGTATATTTAATTAGATTGAAAGCCTAATTATTTAAATATTACTAACATTCACTGCCATTGTTTCAGCTAATTTATCAATGTTAATATTGATTAACGTTACAAAAAAATAATAATAATTCCAAGTCTGAAAACCTACATTTTCAATTTGTGTTTTCTATTCTATAAATCACATTATTTTACTTTGATCCTTACCAAACGATACCTTCGTACTTTTTTATTTATACCTTTTTCTTCATTTTAATATTTTCTTTTCATCTTGGCATTTTCCATTTCTTACATTTATTCTTTACTTGAAAAACCAACGCTATTCGACTCTTCGTACGCTTTTACCAACGATACCCCACGTAAATAAAACTAGTTTTAGTTACTTGAAAAAAAAAAAAATGTTCTACGACGCTTCCGTAAATGATGATTCTACATATTCGCAACGATTCGCTCCTAGTGCATAGCAACCTACGAAATGGCGCAATGGGGCCATCATGGCACAATAATAGCGGTGCAAACGGTAGATTCGCAACGTCCGCTGGTCTATTAATAAATTTGAGAGAGCACCATCTATTTTGGAAACGATAAGATCGCTCGAACCGAGTTACCTCTGTCTGGACCACACTGTTGCATTTTACCTATTCCTCGTTAGCAAAAAAAAAAAAGAAATGCGCTCGGAAAATGAAATCTACTTAAAAAGGTTTTACGTGTCTCCTTTGACTCGTTTGAAAAATTAGTTTATGGCGATGGTTGTTTCTCTGCAGTTTGGATGCTCGTGAGGATCTTTGCAAACCTAGCGATATTACAACGAACCACAGAAATCCAAATCAGCAAAAATTCTAGGGTTGAAATCGCCTTATTTACTTATCGTTACATGAATATTACGATACCCGAAAGTTGATAGGGATTTGTTAGTAAACGATTGGAAAAGGACCAGCATTATTAGCTATTTTAAAAATACACGTTCGTCACGTTGTTCGACGTGTATACCGTTAGCCAGTTCACATATCTTACACCAAGCAGGAACACAGTGTAAACCCATTTACGCTAAAAGCTGACCTGCATATGCAATGACTGTCTTCACTCTTCCATGTTAATTTGCTTTCATGTGGATAGCACAACAGTCGAACAGGTTTCCGATCAAAGTGTACGCTACCACATATCTACGTGCATGATTGCTGTTTTCTGTATTACACCTAGCTTTATCGTACATCTATGTACAATATATCTACAATATATGTACAAGAATATACAAGAATGAAAGCCCTGACTCACTGACATATCAATGCCCAGGCTAAACCCTTGAACCTAGAAAGCTGAAATTTTGCACAGAGGTTTCCTGTATGACGTGTACAAGGAATAAGAAAGGATATTTCGAAATTCAACTATGCCACGTTGACAGGCATATTTTATTATTAAAAACAAAAACCTGAAGTCTCTTTTAGAAAACCCTTTACTCCACACTCTTTCCATGTAACGTCTGCTCTTATATTTTTCTCTAAATCTCTGTATATACACCATATTTTGATTTGCTTTCACTTGAAATTTTAAGGAAACATACATTTTTTTAAAATTTGCTCCAGCATCTATTTTTTCCACATAACCACTAACAAAATTTTCTAGATTTACGATGTCCCCTCATAGGAGACATCCGAGTGCAAAGGGTTAGGTGTGCCAAAATGTTCGTTCGAATTTTAACGCATAAATAAACAGCAATTTTTCTTAGATGAAGAAATATATTTACTCGATAACATATTGTCTATTCTGTTTTATGATTATTCCCCGTCTTTTGGGCTAATTCATGATTCCACAAACGACAAATACAGTCGAAAACATTCTTAAAACTAACCACGAAACTACTTTAATGTATTCACTGCCAACTACGAGATGTCTCGTAATTCAAATTGATTGCAATTACTCAAGGTTTATGTATATGCTTCTGAGCCACGAATTATTATTGCAAAAGAAGATTGTAAATTTTCTTTTTAGAACAACAAATTTAATATCACTTTTTATTATCAAAATAATAACCTAAATTACACATCTGTATTCAATCTTGGCGTCCAAGGCAAAACGCTTCATTTGCCTGGCAGTGAATGGGATGATAAATTGATCTTTATGTTTAATCTCTCTGGAAAAGAGCGTAACATGTAAATAAACACCATAACATTTAAGATTAAAGTCGTTTTTTGGAGTACAATGATCACAATTGTAATATTCGTATGATGGATTAAAATCTCGATAAATATGAGCTTTGAAAAATATATTTGTATTTTCCCGTTCGAACCAAACAATGTTCTCCTGTGACATTTTGTTTCAATTATAAAAGAAACATGAGAGATATTTAAGACGCAAGAGTGAATTGAGACGTTCTGTACCGTATGTAAAGGAAGAGAGCCATCCGACCAAACTTCTCGATGAAATTGACTGCAACGTTGGTGAAACGTAGGAACCTAGGTACGCTTTTCAAAAGGACACTACTTATACCCAGATGCCTCGAGTAATATCAACTCCTTTAACACATTCGCTACGGTAACTTTTTCCGTCGACTTTCATATTTGACGGCACGGGTCAATTACATTCCGTGGTAGACTTTCATAACTGGCTGGGATACAGGGAAACCAGGAACGCAGACTTTTTAGATACACCTCGTAAATTTCGGTGGAAATTGTGAAGATTGGAATCGTATCGTGGCTCTAAAGACCATCCCGGTAAAGAGTAACCTTCGTGACATTTGTATGTATGTATAGTAAAGGAAACTAACGATGAACGATGAAGTTCGTTTCACCGTTTAGATATGAGAGCTGTTCAAAAAGTGTTTATGTAAAGCTTGCAGGTCACTTTGTGGGGGACTCATAAATAATTAACAGTTCGGAATTCGTTTTGGAAACTCATAAATGATTAACCCATTTGCATCATACGGAAAAGCGGAAAATTCGTTCTTATCGCCAATATTTTATTTGGATACAGTTTTCAATTAAATTACGCGCATACATACAGTGGGTGTAGAAAGTATTCGTATACCAATCAATTTCCAAAAAAACTATGTAAAATTGTAATTTATTAACTTATTTTTTATAAACAATGACATTCTACATATTCACGGAAATCTCTAGAATAGATAGATTACAAGAAAAATAGCTATTTATGTAAATTGCGAAATTAACAAGAAAAAAACATTTAATCGATAGAAATGTTGAAGCAATAAATATTCGCACAACTGTTTAAAAATATTTTACTGGAAATATGATGTTTTCTAATTCGTACGGAGCAATAAACTAATGTGTTTACGTTACAAGCCCTACTGTAAATGGTTCGTCATAAGAATCGTACAAATACTTATTGCTTCTTTACTTTTACCCACTTTTCGCATCTTTTTGTTAATTTCACAAATTATATTAACTATGTATGTATGTATGCATGTATGTATGTATGTATGTATGTATGTATGTATGTATTCATTTATTTAATGCACCCCCAAGGGTTTGCATGGCCCCACTTCCGTTTACAAATTCTTTACACCTTATTCTTACTCTAACCTTAAATTACCCTTATCGTGTCTTATTCTATCCTTATCTTACAATTAATCTTTATACACAAAAAAAAAATTATATTAATTAGTAAATGTTGTTTGGACTATATCTACCTTAGAGACTTTCGAGAATATGTAACATATCATTGATTACAAAAAAATAAGTTAAGAAAGTACAATTTCACACAAAAGTTTTTTGGTAAATTGATCGGTGTACGAATACATTCTACACCTATTGTATGTATATGCGCCTGTGGTGATAATTGCCAGACAAAATGCGCATATATGTACATATATGCGCTAGTGATGCAAATGGGTTAAGAGTTCTGACTTCATTTTCCATAGTTCTATAGTTTCTGATCTTTTAAACTAATATGTAAAAGATAATTTTAATTAATAACTCGTTTGATGAGTCATTTGTTACAATTATTGTATAAACTTGAACAATACAATTATGACACATAAAGGGAGCTTCATAAGTCAAATTCGACAATACTTTAAGCACTTTATTATTAATCCTTTGCACTCGAAGCCATTTTGTTACTGAATGTGCTAAGTGGAATCATGTTGTATTAACCCCTTCCCGTACTGTTGAGAGAGTATCAATGGATACAGTAAGCATTATGTATATGTCATTTGTTTCATCTGTCTTCACTTGTTCTGTGAAGCTCTTGTGTGTAACCGCCATATCGTTGTACTTTTATAATTACAATAAACCTTTATATAGTATTTTCACCTTAAAAGCTGCATTTCATTATCAGCCTGTTATTCTCACCTTTTCCTCACTTACTGGTTTCTAACACGTACTTTGACGAGTCTGACTCGCGATGAAGATTTTGGGCCAAAACATGAATATCACGAGCCAGGCTCGTAAACAAATAATCGGGCTAAACATAAACATCAGTTTCTGGCCCTAGTTTCGTCGAATTTAATGACACGGGAAGGGTTTAAATAATGTAGCATAAAAAGCCTGTAAATTATTGCAATGCATCTTTCATTTACTTGTTCGTGCTGCTCGAATGGAAACCTCCCAGGAACTGTACGCCTTCGAAAATATGTATTGTGCTCGAGAGAATTTATCTTCTCTGATTTCTACCAACTTTTTTTGCATTTCCGTCTCCTCAGAGGTGACATTCGAGTGCAAATTTTCATAGAATGATAGAAACAGAAAGTAAAAAAATTACATACCAAGTACATGAAAAAGTTAAGGACGAAAAAAAGTAATTACAAAAAAATAGAAGGCATTTTCAGATCGTCAATACCCATACTTCCTCTCTCGCAAACTTTCAGACAATTTGTCAATTTAAAACTTTGACAATATTATGAGTACACTTTCATTGTATTGCGTTTTAAAATATTCCTAAGGTCATTCATCGACGCCGATACCTTTACTCACGCAAACTTTCAGATAATTTGTCAGTTTAAAACTCTGACAAGACGAGTACACTTTCATTATTTAGCGTTTTCAAATAATTCTTATTCATCGACACCTTGTCGTTACCTGGCCACGCCAAGCATTTGACTTCCAGCCCGCCCACATCTAGACAAATTTCTAAACAGTCCCAGTTTGTGGCAGATACGCTATTTAGCTTCTTCATTTTACTGCCAAAGTGCGGAGCAGTCACTTTGCATGAGTTGTCATTAGGGTCTGAACGTCCGCACTGTTGAACACAGCATTTTAGCTGCGCATAGTTGGAAAGCACAGAATTTTACATTGCGTTACACAGTGTCGCCTTTGCACTTTACTGGAAAGGACCTTCATATACTGCCAGCTCATTTTGATTTCACTACTTTCTTGTAGTTTTTTATGGGGATCTTCTATTTTTCTATGATTACTCCTTTTCGTCCTCCCCTTTTTGATGTACTTGCCGTATTTCTTTTACTTTTTTGAAGTTTTTTATGGAGATCTGATATGTATTCATACGTCTTCATCACGGAACGTAATTATTTGGAATAAACAAAGACATTCGTCGAAAATAACAATAGCATGGATACCATCTCATCAAAGGGATTCCTGAAAACGAAAAAGCTGATCTAACAGCCAAGGAAACAACAAATAATACCACCAATCACGAAATACCGATCCTTCTACAAGATGTTAAAAGACACTTACACGATTGCATCAACAAAAAATGGAACAATATTTGGAAAACAATGAATAATCCATAGAATAACAGATGACTTTTTCGAACAATCACCCACAGGACACCTCAACAGACTAGAACAATTCAAAATTACTCGCATCAAAATTGAACATACAAAATACACGCATAAACAACCTACTTGAGAAGATCATTAGACCCACCTGCCGTACGCGCAACGAAATTCTAACAATAGAACACATAACATTTACCTGTAAAATTACGGAACTACTCCGCATACAATACGAACTACCCACTAGTTTAAAGGAAGCGTGGAGCATAAAAGAAAACTTAAACAAAATAATCCAGCTACTTAAAGATGCACATATATGAACCAACATCTAACATTGGAGCTAACTTAATTAGCTGTATGTAGAGTGCTCAATGTTAGTCATCGACTGGTACTTCCTCAAACATATCCAACAAACTCCAATTCTGATTCAACTCATTTGACAATGCAACTCCAACAGGTATATCAGTACTTTAGTTATTATTATATATCAAGTAAAATATTTGAGACTTTAACAATTATTTATTTTTTACTTGTACCAACTTACATTTACTAATAATTTAATTAAATAATATCTTGTGTGTAACAGCTGGAAAGTCAAAAGCAAAACAAATTAATAATTTTAAAAGAGTTAATAGAACACTGTTCTACAAATATAGTTCTTCCCAAACATTTATATGAGTTAATAAATGTTAATTACATAAAGAAAAGAGACTTCTGCATAGCAGAAAATACCTTAATACTTTAGAAAATTTCTTAATAATTCTAAATTATCTATTCTTCAAATGGAAAAGTTGAATCAACAATATAATAATATTTTAAATGGCTATCAACAGACTAGGCATACGTTAGACTTGGAACTGCCAAAAGCAATAAACATGTATAGTGCTAATAGCAACATTTTTCTCTATTTTATCTTAATATTATAGACATTCCCTAAAACACCCGAAAAACGCACACATATTTGTAGGGAATCGATACGAAATGCGACGTAGTACAGAAATGTATACAGTTGGCACGCGGCGCCAGCAAAGAACTATAAAAGAACAATATTCGACGATCGGTAATTAGTCGAGATCGAACTATGGTCGAGGTGACGCACGATTTTTTTTTCACTTGAAAACCCCTCCAGCTACACATTATACACGTCGCACACGCATTAAGCATACCTTACAAATAATTCTATCAATTAGAACTGCTGGATAATTTTTTAAACAATTTTAAGCGCGAGAATCTATGCAATTTTCTCTACGTAAGAAATTTTCTTTCGTAACGATAATGGTACAGCTATTTTTACAAGAGTTTAATGTTTTTCTATCCGTTGCACAAGACGCTGGATAACACGTATCGTTTAAGTAGTCCTAATGGACTCGATTGTAAGAATTGATCTAAATGTCTTGTACCACAGCAATGTCAGACTCTTGTCTCGAACATTGCTATGGATCTCCTTGAAGAATATCTTCTCGTTGAAATAATTGTGGTAGGAAACAGTACGCGTTTATTATAGAATATAAATATTGAAACAGTTTTTGTTTAGTAGGCTCGATAAACAACCTCCATCCTTAAGTCTTTGCACTCGAGGCCTTTTTTTCTGGTATCTACGAGTAATTCGAGATGCTTTCTTAGTATTCTATTGCCACGAATGCTGAGATTATATTGACTTCGAAAATGAGATCTCTAATTTGAGATTTGAGAATCAAGTCACCTTTGCTTCAATGACAATCACTTTATTGGCACTTCGAGTTCCAAAGAAATTAAACCTAAAGAAAAGCTAGTGGTGACTGAGAGTCACCTCTCGAGTCCAAAGGGTTAATCTTTCCAAGCTTAAATGGACGTAAAGTACGGTGCATGCAATGAAACAGGAGCATGTAACCATTTCGCAGTCGCGTTTCTTTCCACGACAAATCGATGCAAGGTACTTATTACTGACGTATTAACTGACGCTCTTTACAATTTGCACATCTGTATTGCTCTTTCGTGATGTAACCGTAATTACATCCTCGGGTATAACGAGGCTGCTTGGCGATAGTCGGCTCTTTTAACCCGTTATATTTTCTGTAGCCATGGTACCGATTGGAATTATTTTTGGGTAGCGCGCGTTCTCCCAACTATCGCTTAGAAACATATACATTTCATTCAAAGAAGTTTAAGCTGTTTATCTATTATTCTCGATGCTCGATATTTTCTATCGATTTACTCATAGTTTCCTTCTCTATGCCCATGAAAAGTTTATCAAAAAGAAAGGAGAAAATAAAACACTCAAATGTTTATCAAGAAGGAAAAAGGAAACAAAAACAACATCTTACATGGAAAAAAATATTCGATTGGTAGAAATCTAAGAAGTTAGTTTCTAGATTATATTTAAGTTCAAAAACTATTTTAATTTAGATGAGCAGATTACGCGACGAATCTGTTATAAAATTCAAAGAAAGAATCATATAATAATGTACGATTCAAAAAACCAACTGAGAAAATGGTATTTTCGTCCTGTGTTTACACGATTACTAATTATAGTATAAGACAAGCAGTGGTCCGGTGCTACAACAGACTAGAGAAATAAGAAATGGCAAGCAGTGGGAGGTTGGTATTTGAGAGACATACAATTGTCGTCCCTTCTTCACGAAGGTATCGTCTTCGTTAATTATAAGATAAGCAGGTTTCACTGGCTAGATAACGTCTACGTCTGCACGCTCGTACCGGGAATATCCCGTGGTTCGATCGCAAAGAGTTAACCCTTTGCACTCGAGGCCTTTTTTTCTTTTATCTACCAGTAACTCGAGATGCTTTCTTAGCATTCTATTGCCACAAATGCTAAGATTATATTCACTTCGAAAATTAAATCCCTAATTTGAGATTTGAGAATCGGGTCACCTTTGCCTCAACGACAATCATTTTATTGGCCCTTGAGTTCCAAAGAAATTGAAGCAAAAGAAAACCTAGTGGTGACTGAGAGTTACCTCTCGAATGCAAAGGGTTAATTCGAGTATAATTCAATTGCAAGTCACGAAAAATGTATCTTGCCTTTTCCTCTTATCGGTCGATTAGGAACACGGTTCAAAGCTTCAAAGGCTTCGCTTCTCCGTATCATTATAGTTTCTGTTGTTTTTTGCGTTCACAGAAAAATCTGGTTATGTCAGGTCTACAATGGTGTTATTAATCCATTAACCGAGAACGACGAGCCAACTCGTTATTTTTACTCGTCTCTACTTTCAATACGTTTACGCTTATACGCTCCTTTGCTGGCCATTTTACACCAAGTTGATCTTCTATTCACTTTTCAACCTCGACGTGAGGAATTTTTGCGATACTAAAAATAAAGTCACCTAACCCTCGATTTACACGGTTTTCAAAGTAATGGATTTGGAAGAAAATAAAAATTTACGCAAGAAAACGTATGGACCAACATCTAACATTGGAGAAAACCTCATAAGAAACTGTCGTTAATAACCAAAGGTTGATGCGACGTTAAATATGAACAAAAAAATTACGCTGCAAACATGTTTGTCCCGTCATCTTTTATTGAAGTGTAAGTTCTTATACGACGTCAGATTTTAAATACAAAATTTAGTAGTTTTTAATAGTTTTTAGTTTCTATAACTCCGGTAAACCATTAAATTTTGTATTTAAAAATTGTTCAATATTTCTTACAATTTCGGAGATATTAGCAAAAATATCATTAAGAATAAATCATGGTATATGTTGTAAGTCGCTAATAATCCATGATGTTGATGCGATGTTAAGCTTATTAAATAAAAAAAAAAAAAAATAACAGCGTTACGATCGATTCGAAGACTTGTTGGATCCATCGAGAGAAAATAATCCGCGAAAGATTAATATTACAGCAAAATTATACTCTCCACAATTGCTACAACAAGTATTGTTAATAAATAATTAATTTAACTATTGGCAGAAATGAATTTTTAGTTATTCAAATCAATAGATGTAAAAAAAAAAGAAAAATTTCTTACGATTAATGTCTTCAATGAAGACTTATTTATATGCAATTATTTTTATAATAATATAAAAGCGAAACATTTTGGCTCTTCGAGTTCTCTAAACTTATTAGGTATACCTCGTTATTTATATTATATTTTTATTAAAAAAATGAAATATATGCAATTATTTTTATAGTAATATAAAAGCGAAACATTTCAATGAAGACTTATTCTGAGCCGTAATTCTTATTAGTATTTAAGCGACTATTAAATTGTACTGTATGCTTTCTAAATGGTTAATCAATTCGGAAATACTCATTTTATTTGCATCTCGAGTCACAGATTGTTATTATTACTATAAAAGGCCACCGTTTAATGTATTTCTCTTATTAATTAAAATAAAAAGAAAATTACAAAAATAAACAGTAGAAAGAAAAATCATATCGTATATTGGCTTGTTTCGTCGCATCTCATCTGTGCCCACGATCCCCTTCGATAGAAATTGTACCAGGGTTAACAACGATGGATCGCATCGAGTGTAGGATACGAGTGACAAGGTAATAGTGACGTTGGTGTAATTTAGTGTCTATTACGCGTAATGCTGGACAAAGCCGGACACCAATTACTATTTTGAAACGAATTGAAAGTGATGTTAGACTGTAATAAGAGTTCTGTGGAACAAAATTTAACGCGACTGCAGCGGTGGTATTCCGCGCAAAATGTGTCGCTTAAGAAGGGAGTTACAAGAAAAACGCTGAAAATAAGGCTTTATTTATGAATTTATAACGAACGAACGGTTCAATAAAATTATTTGAAATTTTGTACACGTTTGAAATTACGGATAAAATGTTTGTATAAAGATTCATTGATGTATTTACGCCAAAGGGCGAAAATTAATTAGTTTAGAAGTTATGAATTTTGCGAGAAGCGCTCGTATACTCGACACATGGTGCGTCGACGCAAATGGTTCGTAATTGTTACGAGGCTTCTGTCTAGAGTGTGTTTTAATTATGCATCGACAAATGCACAGTCTGCTGTGTATAAATAACAATGAATCACGGTATGTAGATCAAAAGATTACAGCGTTCGGTAAATAGTTTACAACAGTGTTTCTCAAACTAGAACATTGACAGAAGTTTGTAAGCTCTCAAAGTTTGGATAAAAGAGGTTCTACTCTATATAAATTGATTGTAATGCAGATCAAGTTGAGAAGATAGAAGGTTGCTAATTAAACGTAACAAAGTGACGAGTAAACATTTTTACTTAAACCATCGTTATGAACGATAAAATATAAAGGCATAGAATTAATTTCTATTTCTACAGCTAATAACACTGTCCAACACGATTTTTTTTCCGCGATATCTACAAGGTGATTCTTATAGGGTTTCTCGTCCTAAATACGAATCTGAAAATGAAATTGCTCCATCACCCTTAGTTTTCAAGAAATACGAGATTTTGTAAAAACGGTCGATTTTTAGAGAAAACGTAGTACTACTTGAAAACTAGGAGCGCTAGAAAGTTCTATTTAGTCTTAAAAGATAGAGGAGTATTTTCTGAATACGAAGACATATTCCTTTAGAATTATCTGCTCCTTTGAATGCCTGTAAATGAACACCGAAGTTCAAAAAGGTGATGATGCGTGAATCTTTCACGTAATACTTTTGTATTTTAATGAAAAGTTATTCACCTAGGTCGATTTTACACTACGTTATCGGATTCTGCAAACATTTCTCAAGAGAAAACCACCCGCGGCAAATGTTGGAACGGTTTCTAATCCATACCGTTTGACAAAATGTCAACTCGGAACGCATGAACTGTGTTTTGCCGCTGCACAGCCATTGCTCGCTATGTTTCGGTCAGTCAGGGCCGTCGCTACGGGATTCGCCTAATCGGTGCCACGCGTTATCGGTTTTTGTATTACATTTACATGTTCCAGATAAGTAATTCTTCATTTTTAATGTTTCATTTATACTGCAACTTAACAAAACGGAGACAATTTTCTACTGTTGAAATTTTAATCATTAATTTCCCGTTTTTGTATTTTCAATTATTCGACTTTTGCTAATTTGGTATTAAGCAAACTTTATTTAAATCTAAATTGAATTATTTAACAATTAATTCAATCTGTAATTGTATATTTTGTTGTTAATTTTTAATGAAAACTGCTAACTATAAAAAATCTCTCTTTAGAGCAGAGTTTACCCCCCAAACACTAACTTAAATAACAAAAGATTAAAGTATCGAAAAGTAGAAACATTAAGCTTTAAAATGGTTTTCTATTCGTCAATGTGGGGCGAATTTTAACCAAGTTACGAGAATTTGATGGTTATTATTCAAGCACGTGGCGTGCGTGCAGAACGCACGCATGACGACGGTCCTGATTCACCGATATAAAGCGAGCGAAGCCTGCGCGCCGGCAAACAGAATTCGTGCGTTCTAAATTAATATTTTCTGGATCTGTACGAACTAGAAAACGTTACAACATTTACCGCGGGTGGTTCTCTCTTCAGAAATGTTTGCAGAATCCTATAATGCATAGTAAATTCGACCTAGACGAATAACTTTTCATAAAAATACAGAAGTATTTCGTGAAAAGTAGTCGTGTCGCCAACATTTTGATCTTCGGTGTTCATTTACAGGCATTCAAAAGAGCAGATAATTCTAAAAGAATATGTCTTCATATTTAGAAAACACTTCTCTATCTTTTAAGACTAAATAGAACTTTCTAGCGTTCGTGTAATTAGAAAACGTACACGTATGGCAAAATATTCGTGAAGAAGTTAATCCTTTGCACTCGAGAGGCGAATGAGTAGCGACAGTCTTCGATTATTTTAGATTTCCTTGAATCTTGTAGCGATATTAGTTCATGAATAAATGTCTAAGGTGTAAACTGGTACACTTTGAAGCACTAGTAAATTTTGTTCTTTTATATATATATTTAATTTGTTTAAGGTCGCATCAACATCACAGGCATTTTATTTCCACGATTCTCCAATCATGCTACATAGAAGAAGGTTTAGTCGTCTAAGGCCGAACACACACAGGCGCAACCGATTTGAAATTAGTGTTGCAAACTCTTTGTTTTACTTACTCCACTATCTTTGTTTTACTTAGATCTACGGTCGCATGCAACTATGTAGTTTCAAAGTGGTTTAAAACTGATCAGTTGCGCCCGTGTGCGATCGGCCTAAATTGTTACCTAATCTGTTGTCGAGTGCAAAACGAATGAAACGAATAAGCATTTGTTGAGTGATCGATGCGAATGTGATTTGTTCCCTTTCTCGTTGCAGTTCCTCCAAAATTTGGGCAAGGTGGACCGAACCGCGGATGACATATTTGACGAACATCTACAGAACTTTCTGAGACAGCAAAATGCCGCTAACAGGTTGCAAAAGGAGTTCAACAATTACATCAGGTGTGTTCGAGGTGAGTCGATTGGAATGGAATCGAATTCTAGGATGCCGGCGCAGCGCATTGCGTAACTCCTTTAACGCGATTAAAATTCATCCGTGACTAGCGACATATTTACCACGTTCTACGACGAAATTCATAAGAAAAATAACAGGTATATTTCGGAGAAGAAATATTCATGATAAATAGGTTACGGATGTTCGTGCATTTATAACAAATGGAGATACGGAGAACTCTATACGAATGTGCACAAATGCAAAATTATATAAAATGTTTAAATTCTTTTCTCTATGAAAATATTAATTTGTATAAACAGTCGCAATGATGAAGTAAAATACTCTGTCTGTATATTAAAATAGCCATATTTTTTTGAGAGAATACAGGAAATTGATGTCATAACGACGACACTGTGCTTATTATTTTATTTTGTAAATTCAAGAATAAAAGGGATTAACTGGTATCAAGAGTATTATAAAAATAATTTGAAAAAATCACGAATCTAAAAATTGATCATAATTGATCCTGCAAAAGATCATAAAATTGTGTACACTTCGTGTTAAAATTGCATTTAGTGTAACTATACACTTCGAGAAGGCTGCAGGAAGAATCTCTACTCTACATAGTATCTAATTTCTAATGTTTTCGTTTTTCCGACCTGTAATTTTACTCTCTCGCATCGTGTCGTTGCTTCCGTCAAGGTGAGTACATTTACAAGGATGGTAATAAATAATTCAAGTAAGTTATGACCAGTCGAAAGAAACGGTATAAAAACCAATTGACGTTTCAAGCTCGGAGTACCTTGAACACTTGAACTTTTTCCCAACTCGCAATAAATATCGAACTTTACAACGCGTTTTATTTTGTTTACAGACCGAGTAACTCATGTTTTTATTTTTTTAAATAATCATGAGCTTCCACAAAGTTGAATTACCAGTTTCACACAGACCTAACCATCAATTTATCTACATACAGGATGTCCACGCTAAAGTGTGACATACGTATATTTCAATAACTATTGATAATACGAAAAAATTGTTTATACGTAAATTGCAGGATACAATGGGCTCTATTATCAATTTAGAAGATATGATGGTGAAGTTTCGTTTTTTAAATGAAATTATATATTTTTGGGGGGATCATGCGATAGTCTTTCCAACGTAATTAAGTATCTAAGGCAGTGTTTCCAACCTTTTTCGTGTTATGCCCCATCTAAACTTTTCTCCCCTCCAGTATATAAATAATTTTGAATATTTAAAAATGGAAATGTTCACTAAAAAAACTTAAATGATAGGTTTTAGGAAGAAATCACTAGGAAATTATTGAGCACACGCACTAAGTAAATTTTCAAAACATATAATGGAGAACTGAAATTCAAGTAAGAAATAATTTTAATGAATGATTTTTCTATATTGTTTTATATTTTTTAAAACAACGAGGCTTTTACAACAACTTAACGAACGTTTATTTCACATTAACACCAACGACGAATGCTGAGCGTTACTGCGATACATTGCGGAAACTGAGATCCCGGCACTAAGCATTTTGGCTACTAGCGTGACGGAAAGAAGTTAATTATATTCGAGGTTTACCCAGCTCGAATAACGACTGCAAATCGCCATACGGTTAACTTAAACTCTGGACGAATCCATTTTCAAATTGCCCCCTTTAAGGAGGGAGTATGATACAGCCAAGTTTTGTTTCCAATGCGTATCACATTAAAATGTAATTTATTTTTGTTCGTGAAACTTTTTTTTACATATCAAGGTACGTTCAAGGAAAAAAATTTGACATTAAAGATTTAATTTGAATATACATATACATATACAGGGTGGTCCACGCAATTGTTTCAAGTCATAACTCCGTTATTATTGTATTTACGAGAAAATGCCAAAGGAGAAAGATAAATGGTTCGAAGAGCACTACATCTGTAGGCCTTAAAAATTTTTTTTTAGACACAGTAGTGCATGTGCAATTAACAATTAATTGCATCATTTCTTTAAATAGAAACGGATATTTTTTTTACACAGATCGATTCTTCTGTTCATTCTACGTAAAAAATGATTAGGGTACCATGGCAAAAAAATGATTAGATCTCGAGATATTTTCAAAAAATGTCTGGGTGGACCACCCTCTATAGATATAATAGTAGCAAACGAAGGATTCGATCAAAACTGCGAGATACCTGGAATCCTTGGAAAACCTCCGAAATAGAAAATAAAAAAGATTATTCTATAGTATGTATATAAAATGCGGATGAACCTGAGTTTACACCAAAAAAATTGTCAATTGCAAAAATGACGGAAAGAAACATGAAAATGAACGAAACAAGTTGACCGTTAATTTGCAATAACTTCATGCTATAATAATAATTTATGAAGAGTCGAGGTTTATCCGCATATAAACTTAATTATCTTCAATTTAAACTCTGAACCAAGCGAATCGGATAAAAATTCGATGAAAAATAGCTTTCGCAAATTTGGAAAATGTGGTTTTGAGAAAAACGCGTTTAAGGTTTTCGGTTGTATAAAAACAAAGTTTTTCTCTTACGGCTGTGTAAAGCTAATCTACGATTCCAGGAGCATACAGTAGACCTTTGCGAAAGCATTTTCCACACGGTTAGGAAGATTTTTAAGCAAAACAAAGTTTTTAATTCCAGTATTTAGCTTTTCGAATTTATTTACTGTGTTGATGATTGTCTACGAACAATGTTCAGTGTTTGGTAACAGACTTGCCTTTCAATGTACAGTGAGTAACTTTAATGTTCGGACACTATGAGATTTTTACATTATCACATCGTAACTTCGTTTCTAACAAAACAAGCAAAAAACATAATCAAGTATTATATTAATGTATATGTTTAGTAAACAATAGTATAAGTTTCATTTACATAACTTACTGTAATTGCTAAACAACACGATTCAAACAAAACGTTGTCTGTTTTTCGCGTTACTTTAATACTCGGACACTTTTAGAAACTATTTATTTTGAGGCTAATTTTTATAATAATATGTGTTTTAATATCTTGCTGGGTAGCCATTCTGTTGTATCACTTCTTTTAAACGTTGTGGCATATTGCTAATGATTTTTTTTAAATAATCAATAGTTATTTTGTCCAATTCTTCTTTTAACCGATATTTCAACATTTCTTTTGAAGATATTGTTGTTGTCCTGATACGTTGCTCTAGTTCATTCCACACATTTTCGATAGGATTGAGGTCAGGTGATTGAGGTGCCGGTTGTAAAACTTTTGGACAATTATACAGTAAATATTCTTGCACGATGCGTACCTTATGTTTCGGGTGATTGTCCTGGTAAAACTGAAATGTGTTTAAAATTCCCATTTGTGTAGCACTTTTGTGTAAATTATTTTTTAATATGTTCAAATACACATTTTTCTCTATAATATTGTCAATAAAAACTAATTCGCCCAGCCCAAATGTGGATATACAGTCCCAGACAAGCACACTCACTCCTTCATGCTTTACAGTTGGCCTTAGATTTTTAAATTTAAATTCTTCATTTTTCTTGCGCCGCACCATCCTTCGTCCATCTGATCCGAAAATGTTAAATTTACTTTCGTCGGTAAAAATGACATCGTTCCATCATGTTTCTTCCTTGAAAACAAATTCTTTAACAAAATTTAATCTCTTCTTTCGATCCTGTTCATTCACATACGGTTTCTTCCTAGCTACTCTTCCATTGTAACCACTATCTTTTAAGGCTCTGCGGATTGTTTGGGGGATGTACCTTCTTTCCAGTCTCGTTTAAAAGCTCTGTTGCTAATTTTGGTGCACCGAGTGAAGGATCCTTCTTTATTTTTCTTATTAGTTTCCTCTTATCACGTGGATCCAACTTGTTCGGTTGGTCCTTTTGGGGTATAGAGTCTATACGATCCTCGTATTTGAACCGTTTGATGATATTTGCCACTGTACTCTTACTCATGTTGAGTATGGTAGCAATTTGTCTACATGATTTCCCCTTTGCATTGTGAAAAATCACAAGTTTGTCTATATAAATTATAGGTGGTATTGCTTTTGCGTGCATTATACACCTGGACGTAACGGTTATCGAAGAATAACTGATGAAATAAAGCTTGTTAGTATCATCTGAACAGTCGACTGGATTTGTAAACAAACAGTCCTACTCACCCGAATATTAAAGTTACTCACTGTACCTAGTAACAGTATGGAGGAATTATTGTCAGCCTAGATTGGCATATGCTACTGTAGATAAAGTGTTAACAATCGAATTGCTCCCAATGTGGTGCGTGGGCCCCACATTGAGAAACACTGGTCTAAGGTCATACCTAGGCGCTTGGCTCTGTTTTCGTGTAGTCATGTTGTTATTTACAGTAATTGGTATCTGCCGAGAATGTAAGAATGAGCATTTCGAGGACGAACAGCTTCCGTAACCTTTCACGGAAACTCATTTCTACGCAGCTGACTTTTACCTTTCCTTGCGTTAGTCGGGATGGTTCGCAACGGCATTTGCGCATAAATACCCGCATGCGCTGTATCAGCGACAGCTGAACGCAAAACTTGTCGATAGACACACGTATTCGTATGGTTTCCACTTTCGTGATAAATCGTATCGTTTATTGTTCGAGTGGCTACACCGTCGGTAACAGATGAGTATGTACTTGAAAATATCTCAAAGTAATTCGTAATTCTTCACCTTTGGTGGAACTTCTTCACGAAATAGTTCTCAACAAAATATTCGACACGTGTACTATACAACAACTGTTTAACCTCACTCAAATATAATTAAAAATATCGTGAAATTAAATACCTATTTCGGAAGTCACATTACATTAGGTTGTCTCGAAAGTTTCTTTCGCAACTCATTGTCAGCTGTTCTGTTATCCGTGATAAATGTTTTATGAGAAAAACGAATCTGTATGAATAATATACTCCTATTTGGAGCAGGTACTTTAAGAAACAATATTATTTCATAATATGAATATTATTAGATTAATTATAATTTAAAAATAATTAATTTATAGAAATATATCTATATAAACACTTTTAGGGAATAGCATTGTAAATTTATTTTTACTTGCTTCAAAGTTTATTTTAAATTATTTCATATTCGACGAATTAACCCTTTGATCGCGGAACGATTTTTGCTGGAAATTCTAAGAGACGTAGAGGTGTGAATTTTTCAAAAATATCAGCTTATAAGGCATGATAAGACGGAACTTTTTTTGTATTTACAGTTTATTCGTAAAACGTTTAGTTTCAAAAATAAATATTAAAAACTAAAAGACCTTTTTTCTTGAGATCTCGTAGTGACCTGACCTCGACTGTTCTCTTAAAGAAAAAAAACAACAGTCAAACAATCGAATTTGAAAAAAAGTATCACCTTATAGAGAATGACAAAACGGAACTTTTTTTGTATTTACAGTTTATTCGTAAGACGTTTATAGTCCGAGAGCCCGCGACAGAAATGGGTGACTCATTTCATTACACAAATGGACCTGTTTTCCGAAGATGGTATGTCTCCCTAGTTCAGAAATGCTTGGTCTGGCATGAATTCAGTGGTGCAACGCTTCACTATGGCGTATTATAATAATTTGATTTTTGGCCAAAATCATTACTACTGAAATTTTTAGCATGTATTGTTGACATACCAAATTGCATAAAAAAAGTTGGTCTGGCAGATTGTAAACGATTCTAAATGGGTCTGGCAGTCGGAAAACCTTGTCGGAAAAACGAAGTAATTCATTAAAACATCTAATAAAACTATCAAGTAACTGATATCATTATTTCTGAAACTTTTTCTATAAACAATATGTAAATCGGTATGGCAGCCGTTTAAAAAAACGCACACATGCGATACCGACGTTGAGATCTCGATACTCTAATAAAACTCTAAAGTAATAATTATTTTCAAACATTATATACATTAGTTATTTATAGAATATCGTTGTGATGATTTTTACTTCATACAATTATTATTATTATTTAACTTTAATAAGTCATGAAATTGCACGGCGCGCATGTGTTCGCTCTTTTAAGGCCAGGTTACACCAATAAAACGTGCTTTTTTAAATAAATTTTGTTTATAATAAAAAAAATACTTCAGAATCAAACTTTTTACAGCTGAAAGTACATATATTAAACTATTTGAAAAAAGAAATTTTTCTTTTTTTTTTTTCAATGGCGGCTCTGAAAATGGCTGCTCAAACTTGTCCAATTTGTTAGCGGGTGTCATCATTTCTTGGAAACGAATCATCTGAAAGCAAAAAATAAAATGGTTTCATATTCTGTATCGCATTGGCTATGATCGGTACTACAATAAAACATTTTCACCGAAAAAAAAAACAAAATGGCGGACTTTTGATTTTTTCGACTTTTTTTTGCACTTTTAATTGTTTATAACTTTTTTAAATAACACTGAATATTTTTGGTTGTAGTACCGATCATAGCCAATGCGATACAGAATATGAAACCATTTTATTTTTTGCTTTCAGATGATTCGTTTCCAAGAAATGATGACACCCGCCAACAAATTGGACAAGTTTGAGCAGCCATTTTTAGAGCCGCCATTTAAAAAAAAAAAAAGAAAAAATTTTTTTTTCAAATAGTTTAATATATGTACTTTCAGCTGTAAAAAGTTTGATTCTGAAGTATTTTTTTTATTATAAACAAAAATTATTTAAAAAAACACGTTTTATTGGTGTAACCTGGCCTTAAACGGCTGCCAGACCGATTTATCACCACTCAAAGTTTGCCAGACCAAATTTTGTTAACCCTATGTATTACATATTGTTTGTACAAAAAGTTTAAGAAACAATGATTTCAGTCAAACTACTTCGTTTTTCCGACAAGGTTTTCCGACTGCCAGACCCATTTAGAACCGCTTACAATCTGCCAGACCAACTTTTTTATGCAATTTGGTATGTCAACAATACATTCTAAAAATTTCAGTAATAATGATTTCAGTCAAAGATACTGTTATTTCTTACATGTTTCCGACCTTCTATGCACCGTTTGTGCTCTGCCAACCTTGGATTATTTTTATTCTTTAGTAGAAAACAGTCAAATAGCCAAAGGATATTTGTAATGAAATTGGCCGAAATTTTGTGTCGCGGGCTCTCGGACTATTAGTTTCAAAAATATTAATTAAAAACTGAAAGACCTTTCTCCTGAGATCTCGTAGTGTTCTGACCTCGGCTGTTCTCTTAAAGAAAAAAAACAACAGTCAAACAATCGAATTTGAAAAAAAGTATCACCTTATAGAGAATGACAAAACGGAACTTTTTTTATATTTACAGTTTATTCGTAAGACGTTTAGTTTCAGAGTTAAAAATTGAAAACGTAGACGACCTTTTTTTCCTAAAATTTAATTTTTTCAATGAACTTTTATTTTTGATCAATTTTTATTTTCGAAACTAACCATCCTATGATTAAACTGTAAATATAAAAAAGTTTTGTCTCGTTATCCCGTATAAGCTGATATTTTTAAAAATTTGATTCAACGATCACAAACATTTCTCTGAACCCATTTCTTGTTGGCTTATATGTATATATGTATACGCCCTTCGCATTCAAAGAATTAATAGAAATGTCTGTGCTGATAAATTTATATAAATATATTTATACGCAATAAAATCATCATGAGATTTGTCTATGTATGTTTGCAGCGGTGCAAGCGGCCTCGAAGACCCTCATGGACTCATTCAATGAAATCTACGAAAGTCAATGGACCGGTCATGATCTGTTGTACGTGCAGGCTCAAAATCTAGACATGCTGTGGCAAGACTTCACTCATAAACTTGCGGATCAAGTTCTCGTGCCTCTCAACACATATCAAAGTCAATTTCCAGAGATGAGGGTACATCTTACAACCTAAGTTATTACAAAAATTTCCTTTCATTTCTTCTACACAATTTATCCAAATTATATGAAATAGTTGTTCGTTACCGACATTGTAATAATTTGGAATAACTTGTAGCTTATTTTATTTAAAAGGATTATCAATTCGACCCGTACATATGTTTTATTAGCTGGACTGGGAAGTAATGTCGTTTTTTCAATTTGAAATACTTGTTTATCACTCACTAGTTCAGTGATTTTTATCGATCTGGCATTCAACATTTTTACCCTAAATGGCAAAAGGCTGTTGATAACGAGGGCGATTACATAATTGATTAAAAAAAAGGAATTTATTAAAAATTTGTTTGAATTTAATATAAAATAAACGACATTACTTTCCAGTCCACCTAATATATACGACGAAAGGTATTTAAATTAATTTTTGTTTATTTGAAAGACAAAATTTTCCTCGCACCGCTTTTATTTGCAAATGTACAGTCGTGTCAAACTTCCTAAATTGAATAACCAATATAGAACAAATAAATTACCCTTATATATCATTTTTGCTCCAAATAAATGGTTATTTTTGTCCTTCTTCCAAGAATTTTAATTATATTTTAATTTACTAAAAACCATTTTTAATTTAAAAGGGGGTTAATATTATTGTTTCGTTAAAACTTAATTTTTTTATATGTTCATCGTCAGTTATTTAATATATTTTGTATTGCACCAGTTGCGTTATTATTTGGTAACTTTTCATTTCGCCATGTTAAAACGTAATTGTGCACAACCGATTGAACTGTGAATGTCACGATGAAATTTACAGAAAAAGATCGACAAGCGAGGGCGAAAGCTGGTAGATTACGACAATCAGAGGCACAACTTTCAATCGCTGCAATGTAATCCGAGAAAACGAGACGAGCTGAAAGTTACCCGGGGAAAAGAATTACTGGAAGAGGCTAAGCGTACATACGAACAACTTAATTCGGAACTTCATGACGAATTGCCTGCTTTGTACGACTCGCGTGTTCTTTTCCTCGTGACTAATTTGCAAACCTTATTCGCTGCTGAACAAGTGTTCCACACCGAAAGCGCCAAGGTACGTAGGAAAATTATATTTCTTCCACGCGAAACCAGTATCTTATCCCCTCGTGTTCCCAGACCATACAGTGGGTGTAGAATGTATTCGAACGCCGATCAATTTCCTAAAAAACTTTTGGGAAATTGTAGTTTATTAATTTCTTTTTTTATAATCAATGATATTCTACATATTCTCGGAAATCTCTAGAATAGATATTGTCCAAACAACAGTCATTGGTTTATATAATTTGCGAAATTAACAAGAACGTACGAAAAATTAGCAGAAATATAGAAGCAATAAATATTCGTACGGTTTTTATAACGAACCATTTACAGTAGAATTTGTAACATAAACACATCAGTTTATAGCTTCGTACGAATTAGAAACATCAAAATTACAGTAAAGAAGTCTTAAAAGATGTTTTAATACAAGACTGGAAGAAGATCCCATCCCGAATAACATTAAAAGTTAATTTACCTAATGCCTAGAAAAATTTCAGCAATTATAAAATCAAAATGAAATCCCACGAAGTATTAATTGTTTATAAATTAATGTAAATTAATGTAAATTTCATGTTTTTTTTTTAATAAAGTTTTGAAAATTTAACATTTGTTCGGATACTTATTGCTTCTATATTTCTATCGATTTGTTGTTCTTTTCTTGTTAATTTTACAACTTATATAAATAACTAATTTTGTTTATACTGCATCTAG
The DNA here is from genome assembly GCF_026225885.1 of Hylaeus anthracinus. Taxonomy (NCBI): domain Eukaryota; kingdom Metazoa; phylum Arthropoda; class Insecta; order Hymenoptera; family Colletidae; genus Hylaeus; species Hylaeus anthracinus. The sequence goes on from NW_026533254.1 coordinate 1,000,462, forward strand.
TGTACAGATTTCCAAGAATACGTAGAATGTCATTATTTATAAAGAAGAAGTTAATAAATTACAATTTAATGTAGTTCTTTTTTTTTAATTTACCAGTGTACGAATACTTACTACACCCATTGTATTAACACTTTATCTACCGGGCTATTTAGAAATAGTCTTTAATTCAAAAAAGAATTTTCTACAGTAGCATATACCAATCTAGGCTGGCAATAATTCCTCCATACTGTTACTAGGTACATTGAAAGCCAAGTCTGTTTCCAAAAACTGAACATTTGTAAGTAGACAACCATCAACACAGTAAATACATTCGAAAAGCTAAATACTGCAATTAAAAAGCCTATAAATAAGCTCCCGGTAAATAAAGTGTTAAAATTATCAAGTACAAATACTTAACACCTTGACTACCAGACCAATATCCTTGAAAACTTCCACTACGGTCAAATTTTGTTTAAAGACTGTATTGAAAACTACACAATCAAACAATTATTGTTCTGTTTATTTTTGTAACTTTAAGAATTTCATAAAAAAAATTTTTTTTGTCACTTGACTTTCAGAATTAATTTGTTTAGTTCTTCAGTAAAGAGCACCGTCACCCATGCATGAGTGACGTGACGATCAATGTGTTAATCATGATTGTATTCATTTCTAATCTGGAATCTTACTTCATAAGAAACAGGTCGATCTATGGAACGGATTGAAGCTAAGAGCAAATATTTAGAATGTAACGATCACTTAATATCAACAGAAATATTATCATAGATTTGATTTAATATATTAGGTTGTCCCAAAAGTTTCTTTTGCTTTATTAATAAGTACATTACTAAGTTACATTACTAAATTGTGCACGATTCATTTTGCTCCATTATTGTTACAACATGAATATCTATGAAATTAGATTGTCTATTTATATAAACACGACCACATAAAATAATCGAGTGCAACTCGCGAAAGAAACTTTCGGGACAACCTAATAAATCATTTCTTCCTTTCAACAGCAGCGAAGAAACTAGATTGATGTTCGATTTAAGCGAGATACCCTATATTATAGAACTGACTATTTTCATTTAAATTATTTCCCATTAAAAATCCAAAGATGAATAAAATGCTTAGACAGATTCTATCGACTATTTGTCCAAACTAAATATTTCATCTAAGGGTTGACGAAATATACAGGGTGTCCCAAAAATGTTGGAGTTCTTTGAAAGGGCTGACTTCAAACATTTTCGCTAAGAAAACAGTTGTTTCAAATCTCCCCCAACCACCCCTTTCAAGGAACTCCAATATTTTTCGGACACCCTTGTATGTTCCTTCTTGTTGTATCTTCTGAATATTCCTCTTAATAACCGTAACTCGACGCTTTCATATTTTAGGTATATTCTGAACTAGAGGCAATCGTCGATAAATTGGCCAACGAAAGTCAGAGAGGATCGTACACGCTGAAGAAAAACACGGAACCGCAATCTCCAAAATCGCCAAACGCCAACTCTTCGTAAGTGAACTAGTCGAAGCACGCTTAACACTTCGCGGTTCTGATTTCCTGATTTTTATCAATTTTCCTCGCTCAACATAGAACCGCATAGGATTAATAAGTTACAGATTGGCATTTCTACGATATTAACCGCTTTCAACTTGTTTCAGTTTAATAATCAACACGCAACCAGCTCAGAATAATATTTCACCAGGTAAATATTCACTATGGGTCCAGCCGCGTCATTTTTTTTTTTTTGCATTTGACTCGTTTGTGTACTAATATCTTGTGCATGCATGTGACGTAGTCGTGCCACATAAGAAGTTGTCGAATACATAATTATGTGGCTAAACGTTTAGTTTTGAGTGAGCTTTATTGCGTGTTACAGCTGTGGAGGATTCCGCTCCGGCAGCAAGAGATACATCACCGACTACTCAATTAAACGGCAATGCTAACAGCAATGCTAACAGCAATGATAATTCCCTCAATAATCAGGATGAGTCTCCGCAAAGCACAGTCGCGGCTTCTAAACGAGTGGAAGAGTTGTACGATATTCCTGTTGGTAAGTATGCTGTGTAGGAGTAAATGTCATCGGTTGCGCGACCGATGACTCGAGTGGGAAACGTTAATGTAACCACAGTTGAAGGTTTCGACGGGACAGTTTGCAAAATAAGGATTCTTCTATATGTGTCGTTTATGTATATGTAAATTTTCTTTTGTATTAAACTAATCATTACTAAATCTAAACAACACATGAGTACAATTTGGAGTGTTTTGTATATACGTTCGTATACGCTGAAAGTTGAATTATCGCTTAAATGTGCAAGGACACGTTAGAAAATAACATGCGCAGTGACGTTTATTGGATGTAGCTAAAATAATCGATTGCATAATCATTTCTTAGCGAGTAACGTACGTTTCGCAGCTCCTACATCGGTAAGCATACATAGGATAAATATCATAGACAGGGAATAAAACGATTCTCCAAATTATTACTCGAAGCACGTAACATGTAACTAGTAGACACGTAAACTTGTAATAGTACATATTGTAACGATAGAAGTATGTTGCCTGCCCATTTATGCATGGTCTTGCTGAAACATTGAATAGAAATGATCATTCTGATTCTGAATAATGTATCAGAATTTTCGATAAAAGATTTTAGTAATTGAATTTAATTTGCACTTAATCGATGAAAGTCAAATTTTACACAGAGCTAGATCAGAGGTCCATGACTAATGAGGCGGATTCAATTATTTTAGAGGTGGAATATGAAAATGGTACCAATTTCTCTGTAGGGGCAACGACTGACAACTTGCCACCTGGGGTTTTGTATAGAGTCAAGGCGACTTATAAATATAGATGCGAAGACGTGGACGAATTGTCATTCGACGTCGGTGATATTATTCGCGTAGTGGAGTACGATGATCCAGAAGAACAGGTTTGTATTCCCTTGTTTAATCTCTAAATGCATTAAATTTCTCTAGAAATTTCTTAGTGCACGAAACTTATAAAATACGATAAAATGTTTTGTTGCTTTAGGAGCAGGGTTGGTTAATGGGTATCAAAGAAGGCACAGATGAAAAGGGTATGTTCCCAGCGAATTTTACAAAGCCACTGTGAGAGCTTTATCGAATTCAGCTATTACACTCCAATGCTCACTGAAACAGTGTATTCTACTTTAAGAATAGTTTCAATATTAAAAGTGAGAGTCATACACAGTCATCCGAGGTATTATATATAGTAAAAAAGTAAATAACGAATACACAATGAAGGGCTACGGGAAGGGAAGGGGTGTGATAAGATAGTTATGCTGGAGGGTACTGTGGAGAATTAATCACCCCAAAGTGCCTTAACCCAGCCACTGTCTGTGCCAACATTCATTGTCTGTAATATGGGATCTCTCATATCCAATGTACGAATACACATCATTAATAATCGAATGAAATATTTAAGTAATTAAATAATATATTGTAATACATCATGCAATACTACGAGTATAATATAAAAAGCTATATATTAAATTAATATTATTTTATGAAATTGTACATAGAAGTATATATCTTAAGAATATTTTATGGAATAACTTTGTGGCCACTGAAATTATTATTAAGGACTAATGTAACGATGAAAGCATCTCTGCAATACCCTACCTTGACAAGGAATTATCAAATCGTGGAACTCCAATTACAGATCTGCATTCATATATTAGGATTTTATGATCTTTACTTATAGGACGAGGGGAAAATTACAACTAGATCCCATTAAGAATAATTATATAGACGATATGCCAAATTTTTGACTCGATCGAGTAGTTTATAACAAAATTATATAAGTAAACTTCGATACATCCGTATATCAAAGCTAAACATCATAATATACAAATGATAAGAATGTTATCCTAAGAATTTTCTATATAATTCTGTTAACAGAAATATTATGTTTTATCGATGATATACGTCTGAAAATTTGTTCTCAAAATCTCATTTACATCTTTTTTGTTTAGAGTATATCATAAAATATATAAATAAAATATTCAATGACCAAGTATTTTTCAGATATGTATACATGAAAAATCAAATAATGACGATGATTAATTAGGTTACCATTATAGTCGTTGTATCCATTTGTGTAGCAAAAGTAAAATTAGTATCGATCGATGATCCAACGAAAAAAATTTGTAGTTTTAATTAATAATCGTTAGATAGATTTCTCGAAAAAAATCGTACACCAAATCTTGTATAACAACTAGTGCTACCATAATGTATGATTACAAAGAAGAACACGGAGTCTGCCAATTTCAGCTTCCACTAAGTCGTGTGTCCTTTTATTTTATTATACATTGATCTGAGACATACACAATGTAGAAAAGTTGGATTGTTTATTTTATAAATGAAAAGTTTTATGGTTGAAAGATTGATCCATTGTCACACTAATAATTAACCCCATGTACGAATTGAAACTGTAGACAAATAATATGCTTGTTGCCAAGCATTGCAGGTGCATGATATGAAAACGTAATGTTGACATATTTTACAATTATACTATATAACTATATGATATTCATAATGATACTGAATATCATACCTATATGATATTCATAATGATACTGAATATCATACCTATATGATATTCATAATGATAATAAATGGACGTACATTTATATTGTATGAAGTGGACCAACAAAAAGCAGGTGAAAAATAAAAAAAAAAAATATTTAAATAATGATGCTAGGAAAAAAGTGTCGATACACTTTTTTTGTTCTTAAGCGTAAAGAGAGTTTACATATGATATACGATTATATGCGATATTAAATACAGAATACAAAAAAATCGACATTTCAATCAAATATTATTGTAATGTAACATATCATGCTTCGCTTAATTATCGTGAATCCAATTATTATATAATCTGAATAAGTAAACATTCCATTGATATTAAAATAAATAAATATTTTGTCTGAATATGATTTTAAATTATAAGAGCAATATTTAATTCATTATCAATGTTTTCTCTAATATTAATATATTATACCGAATATTATGCCAATAAAAAGCGAAGCATGAAAGTTGCTTCTTTACTTGAGATTTATATGATTATTTTGATTTATCCTTTTGTGTGTTTGAAGTACAGATCCAGTAATTTTTATGTAACTAATGAGCGAATGTGCCAATATGATGCAGTATTCTAGATACCAATAATGTGATGTCGTTAATGACACTACCATGTTACAAATTAAATGCAATTGTTAGTACTATCTAGAACAACGGTAATTATTTTAATTCCAGAGAAACCGAAATTGTAGTCAACCGAAACAGATATGTGTCACAAATGAGCAATAATGCGAATAACAGTAATTACTGGAAAATAGATCTTTTAATGGTATTAATATGATAAATTGTTCAATCTCTTGAGAAAGTAAGCAAATGCATTTAACGAACTTAAAGAAGATAAGCAGTAAATAAATGTTATTCTTTCTGATTTGAAAGAAAACTATGTAGATTACAAATTCAATAACAATATTGTGTGCTGAAGATATAAAATATAACAACACAAATTGTAATCAAAGTATCAAATCATGAAGTAAATGTATCAAGTCTTCTATTTTAATATATATATATATATTTTTTTTTTTATGACTGATACGAAAAGTATTTAAAGTTACTTGTAAGTATTGTTTTAAAGTTAATATTTGCAAACAAGTCTGTCATATATAGAAATGTATTTCACGAAATAATCACTACTTGTCTTCTTTATGTTATATTTATTTATTAATGTAACATACAAGCAACAACCATCGATGTTAATTAGAATTTCTAATGCACCCAAGTAATAGTAGTGAGGTCTGAATTTAGTGTAGCAGTGGAGCAATCAATTGTTATATCATTTGTCATTTTTATGCCTTGTTGTTTTATTTTATTGAAACGATCAGTCATATCTTCATAACCTTAATATAAACTATAATACGTATATACTTTTATTGCTTTAATTGTCCTTTTCAATGGGCGACGATTATAATAAACAATTACTGGTTTGTAGTATAAGTGTTTATGATTTAAATACGTGTTTTGTTTAATAGTGAACCTTGAAAAGACACCTTTCCTATGTTAACCCTTTAAATTAACTTGCAAAATTGTAGTCAATCCAGAAATTTCTTAAAAAAGAATTTCAGATTTAAAATAATGTGTATTGAAATGAATATATATTTCTCGTCGACAAGCGATTTCAAAATTTGAGTAAACTGTTGTTTTTGATAACAGAAACAAAAATGTAAAAAACATTATAATTATTGATAGAAAAACATTAAAGTACGTATGTCACGACTGCATGAACGGAACCATTGTATGCGATGGAAAAATCCTACTTTACGTAAATCTCACTCATTCTACTCGATACCCACGTCAGAAGAGGAAATACCTACTTTCTGTCGACCACAATTGTCAGCATTCCTTTTGCCAATAGCACAACATCATCTACCTTTAAACGAAACTTCTCTGAGGTACTGTATGTGTGATAAACAATGTAGCAGAAGAAAACCGTCAAGTTTATCGTACGAATCTCAAGATACTAAGGCAATATCTTAACTCGCATATTATGGATGAATTATGAAGAAAAGTCCATAAAATATTAGTATGTATTATTTATAGGTATTAAAGTGTATGGATTGTTCAGAACCTCAACAAATGCAGAAAAATTTGGAGTTACACTTAACAGGAACTCAAGTAGAAGAAGCTTTAGCAGAGGATAAACAAACGGTTTTAATACAGTATTTAGATTCATGTACTGCTGGTCTTGAAGCTCTAGTTCAGTATGGACAATCTTTGCATGTATCTCAATTAGCTGTATGTAGAGTGCTCAATGTTAGTCATCGACTGGTACTTCCTCAAACTTATCCAACAAACTCCAATTCTGATTCAACTCATTTGACAATGCAACTCCAACAGGTATATCAGTACTTTAGTTATTATTATATATCAAGTAAAATATTTGAGACTTTAACAATTATTTATTTTTTACTTGTACCAACTTACATTTACTAATAATTTAATTAAATAATATCTTGTGTGTAACAGCTGGAAAGCCAAAAACAAAACAAATTAATAATTTTAAAAGACTTAATAGAACACTGTTCTAAAAATATAGTTCTTCCCAAACATTTATATGAGTTAATAAATGTTAATTACATAAAGAAAAGAGACTTCTGCATAGCAGCAAAGAACTTTAGAAAATTTCTTAATAATTTTAAATTATCTATTCCTCAAATGAAAAAGTTGAATCAACAATATAATAATATTTTAAATGACTATCAACAGACTAGGCATACGTTAGACTTGGAACTGCCAAAAGCAATAAACATGTATGGTGCTAATAGTAACATTTTTCTCTATTTTATCTTAATATTGTAGACATTTAATTATTCATTGATAAGAATAAACTTTATTTGAATATTTTAGACGATTGACGATACTCAGAGAAAATTTTGAAAAGTTTGGGAAATTTTATGACAATATAAATGATAATGAAATTGTAACATTACTTAGGTTGATTGGAGAAAAACTTAACATAGATAATTCAGATTCAGTTTCTCATGATCAACTTTTAATAAAACCTGAGATATGTGAAAAATGTAAAATAAATTGTATCAATGAGAAATAAAGCAAGAAAGAAGATTTCATTAATAATAGTACTGTTAGTGTAATTCTTGGTCTATGAAATGCAATATATACAAATTATGGACTCTACAAAGCCTTATACTATGGCTTTAATCCAGTTAATAAATAAGCCAAGGTTTGGCCATGTCAATGACATCTGCATTGTAAGAATGTATTCTAAATATTATCAGTTATTTGAGACCGCCTGAACGAGCTGTTATGTAAAAATAGCTGAATATACGCAATATTATCAGTTATTTGTGGAAATAGTACTCATTTAAACACAAAACTATGTCAATTTTTTCTTTGTATCAACTTAAATAAACCAAGGTCAATAGAAGTCTTTTTCATCAAAGTTCTTCGATTACCATATTTCTTTATGAGATGACTATATTCTTTTGGTATATGCATAGAGAAACATGCAAATTATATAAAAGTTATCATCTACAAAGTATGAGTGAAACATTTATACAGAAAAGTCAATTTCTTGGTTTTGCAAATTACGCGACCCTCTTAGTGTCCCTTAGTGAAAATAAAAACTACAAAGGTATCTACTTGACATTAAGAAATTCATAACAATAAATAACGCGGAAATTTATAGAGTTAGAGTTGTTTAGTTGATCATCTTTCATGTTAATTTTAGTACATACCGACTAGACGTAAAAATAGCATGTAACTTGAGGATGAATTGACACAGGACTATGAAATTGAAAACCGTTAAAACCGTAAATCGTTGAAACGAGGTTTTATTGTATTATGAGAAATATTTTTCTTCCGATTCCATGATTTTACACTACTTTGAGAAATGCCAATCCAAGACATTGGATTACCGATGGAAACTTTCAAATTCCGGAAACTAAACTATAGTCCATGAAAGTGGCGTGACCAATCAGATACACACATTAATTCATGGCTGACTCTATAATTTCAACAGTTAGAAATAGACAAGATCACTCGATGCTTAAGATTCAGTCACACTGGATATGCTAAACACTTTTAAGGAAAATATTCCTTGCGTTTGAAAAGAGGCGAAAGAAAATCGCGACGATGTTTGTTGCGAACTTGACCATCGCAGCTAAAAAGAAATACAGTTAGTTAGGCTGACCCAGGGGTGAATCTATTACGATACTAATGAAGCTTGAACTTCAGGCCTCCACAAACTTAGAAGGGCCTATGAGCTTCTTATTTGTTGATCTTTTAATTTAATTCCTTTTCCCGACCTATTTTGAAGGAAGAAAAATTATTTCATACATAACCTCCTAGCTTTCAAATTTGATTTAGATCTTGATATATTTTTAAAGATATAGGTGCATTTGTTGGATCAATTTCCAATGATTCAATTTGTAGGTTTTAATGTCTATACTTTGAAATATTTCGTTGAGAGAATAATGAAAAGATAAATATATTTTTGTAACGATAAAATGTTTCGGTAAATGAAGGAAAGCGATTAGGTCCAGGCCCCAGGCCCCGATGTGTTCCGATTCGGCACTGAGTTAGGGTGACCGGTGGGTGATTCGGCTGTAGAGAAGGGCATGAAGAAAGTAGGAGAACGAGAAAGGAAGACAGAGTGATCGGAGGAGAGTGCGCGCGTGATCCGTGGAGCAACAGCGGTGGCAGCCATGTCGCTACGAGCTGTCAGAATCGGTCGGTTGTACAGAGAGACGAGAGTATATAACCTATATCCGAAACGCCGCGGCGCTGTTACGTTCTCCGTGCCTCCTCCCCGGCGGGTGGCGGCCGCACCTCCTCCTTCTCGCCGATTTTAATCTCGTTAGCGGACACGTGCGCGCCCCCGCGCCTACAGACCGCTATACGACGACGTACCGTGTCGGGGCTTCGCCAATCTGGTTTGGTCTAACAGGATTCTCGAGCGACCGAGGGTTGATAAAAGGCTGCGTACTGAGCGGGCGCGGCGCGAATCGCAGGAGGAGTTGCTCCGTTCGAGGTGGTGTGAGCGCTCCGTGCAACCAGCGGCAATAACAGCAGACGACCTCGTATCATCGTCTTCTATTCTGTCGCCCCCGGTTCGTTGTTTCCGTCTACGTTCTCCTTGTAATCTTGTCCTGTCGTTTGGCATACGTCGCTGTCGCGAATAGAGGTTGCGTGTGTGCGCACACGGTGCATATTCAGTGTGAATCTATCTCGTCGCGTGTGCGATATAGAAAGAGTACGCTAGAGATAGAAAGAGAGAGAGAGAGAGAGAGAGAGAGAGAGAGAGAGAGAGAGCGAGAGTGAGTGAATCGAAGAAAAAAGGAGAGAGACAGGGAACGAGAAAGAAACAGAGAGGGGGTGAGAGAGAGAGAAAGATAGGGCGAACGCGAGAGAAGGAAAGAGATAGAGCGCCGGTGGGTTACCACACCCAACCGCGCCGGGAACCGAGTGAACGAGCCGTACGAGAGAGCTGTCTCGCGAGTAGTACGCGGGTACAGCGAGGGACCTAGGGACCGACGATCGAGATTCGACAAAGTAGAGTCGGGACTCTTTAGATCTCGATCCAACGGACCTCGCTCTCGCGAAATTCGTCTACTCGCCGAAATCGTGGGTCGCGAGTAAAGGCTAAACGCTTAACGTGTGTGCGCGCGTGTCTCCTCTCCGCGAGTGCGTTTCACGTTTCCGTTGCGAAAACGTGCGTGGCTGGGTATACATACGTCGGGAAAGTTATAGAAGAAAGATAAGGATAAGGTAATAGAGGAAAGTAACGGAAAAGCTAAATAAGAGGCGAGAACGAGAGGGCAGAGACAAGCTGCCGGCCGAGATTCGTGCGTGTGCGTACATGTGTTGATGTGTCGCTGGCGTCGTCGAGCCCTGCCAAGAGTGCTCCGTCGCCGCGTGTGTCGACTAAGTTGAGAATACGAGGATCCGTCGAGTCCACGTTTACGTCTAACGTCGTCATTCTCGTACACGTCGCCGTGGACAAGTGGTTTGTGAAGCGTGCTAGTGGCGGTTAGTGTTGGTGCGGACGATCGGAAATTTCGTCGGTTTCGCCAGGACGAGAGGAAAGGAAGACGAGAAAGAAACCACGAGGACAGCGACGAGAGATCGTCGCTTGCTCGCGGTGGCTCGATAATATCGGCCCGACGACGATACTGTGCCCCGTCGAGCCCGCTGCTGTCCACAACAAACCTCGTCGCTCGGCAATCCCTCGCTACCACCGCAAATCGCTTCTTCCCTCTCTCCCTTCCTCCCTCCTCCCTCTCCCTCCTCCTTTTCCTTTTCCTCCTCCTCTTCCTTCTCATTTTTCTCCTCTCTTCCTCCTCTATCCGTCGAGGATCCTGCCGTCCTGAGCCATGGCGTGCTGCCTGTCGGAAGAGGCGAAGGAGCAGAAACGTATCAATCAGGAGATTGAGCGGCAACTACGAAAGGACAAGCGTGATGCCAGGCGGGAACTTAAGCTGCTTCTTTTGGGTGAGTTTAATCCTAACCGTTGACCCCGTACAGAACCTTCCTTCGAACTCTCTTCCGTCGTTCGCCGTTTACTATCGTTCTCTTTTTCATAACTATGACGCCATTCCCCGTTCTCTATCTGTCCTATTCTCGCGTGTAACTCGTGTTGCCGATCGAATTATCGGGCGTGCCGTCAGTTTCTTTCCGCCGGCGATACGTTTGCCGTTTCGGGCCACTGGTCCGTTTCATTCACGCGGCTCGCAGATGTCGTGCTTCTCGGCGAGATCGCCGTTTGTATGCTACCTGAGACCGATCGGAAAGCACGAGTGTACCTAGTTGACCCACTCTATATAGCCGGCGTGCGCTTGACAGCTCTCGAGCGTAGTCGTTACACGATACTATCGGAGCTTCCTGCAGGCCCCTCTATACGTCGCTGCGTTTACCGAATCTCGGAAACGCGTTCTTTGATGCTTTTTTTCAAATACCAATTAAGCCACGCTTCTTGTTTGCGTTTCGATTTAAAATCGACACTTTTGTTTAAGTTTAGATCGATGGAAAGTCTTTCAAATGTTCCAAACTAAATAGTTACGACTCGAGCACTAGATATTTTACTATACATATATTTATTACGACTTGATGCTTGATTTTGAGTCTCGAGTAATTTCCTTCAAAAATTCGATCGTGGATCACCTATCTCTGTTCAGAGATCACCATTCGACGTCCTTTATCATCGATACCTTTTAATTTGTTTTAATCGGAGTTATTTGGTGTCAAAATTAATTCGGTGCCTTTACGTTCACATATTTATAATTCTAGTTTAAGCTGAAATATCCACGTGTCGTTTTGTATTGTTAGAGTACTAAGCTTCTAAGTTAACCTAATCTTCATTATAATGAGTTTAAATACAGATTTCAACATTTATATCAGCTCTTAACCTGATGGACATTCCATACAGATTGGTTTCGATATTTTTATAACTATATGTGCTATTTGGGAATGTTGTATGGTTTCCCTTTGTAATTTTACTTTAGAAAGGCACAGAATTCATTTCTGTACCTAATATATACATTTACCACTTAAACGTAAATATACCATGAGTTTGGATGGGGCTCTTAACAAGTATAAAGAGAACACAATTCCGGTAAGAGTTTATATTAAGTAAACTCAACGTTTCAGCCAATTGCAAGCTCTCTTGACAAATATAAAATATAACAACTACTTACGCGATAATATTGAAATTATATACATATAATACATATAATAATACATATGAAGTAAGTGGTGTCTTATCGTGACACGTGTACAATTTAGGTTATGTTTGACAGATGGAAATTTTTCTTTTTTTCCTTTCCCTCTTTTTTTTTTTACAAAATTATAAAATATATGTCTAAATTATATATATTTTTAGAATAGATTTTGTTTCGATGTTTCGTTGGGAATGAGAAATAAATAGTTAATAAACTTTATAATTTGTTGGATACTAATTATTCATTTTATTCGACGAAGTTTGATATCTTAATATTGCACAAAAGAATGTGTTACTAGCAGTGCTATAACTGATATAACGTACATTTTATAAATCGGCACAACTTGTAAGTTAGTGCAATTATAAGCATGATACCATCTATTTAACGAACATGGTCTGAGTCGTAATTACACGTGCCACGATTCGAAGCCACTTATAACTATGTATTTGTTTCTTCCTAAGTAGCATTTTGTACACATTTGTACGTATTCAAGTACAGCATTATTGTACAAACGCGTATATTATTTTTACGTTATTTTTAAATCCTTTCCTTTGTAAGAGCATTTCTTTCACCATTTTATTTAAAACGTTATAAATAATAATAAATCTCAATAAAAATAGAATAGATACTTTATTCAGTGTTCTTTCTTCTTTATTCATTTTATTTGGTATATGGTATCTAATGTTTTATGTATTATTTACATATTTATTTCAATCGTCGTTTATATTCTTGGAAAAGGTCAGCAATCAACCGAAAGCATTGGGTTTTCTCAATAAAAGTTCTTACCAGAATACTATCCCGTTTGTAACCAATAAAAGTCATTTATCAATTTATTTATTTTAGGACAATTTTATTATTATCAATAAATCGTACCGTCGAATTTTATATATTCTCGTGATAATTTGTTTCGAAGTAGCATGTTCCTGGAAATTACTAATTTTATCACTCAACGAATCTGAAATCTGGGTTTAAACGTGGAAACCACTCTAGGAGGCGAAATATTTAGTGTTTCTCGGAGTATTTTTTATTTCCAAAGTTTCTGAGTGAAATGAATTGAAACAATTATCAAATGTACTTTAAAACATAACAAAAATGTCCTCAAAATTAGAAAAATATTACATAAATTCTTTTCTGTAAAAAAATATATCTCAAACAACACTTAAAGGGAGAAACCACATTAGGAGGCCAAATATTTAATATTTCTCGGAATATTTTTTATTTCAAAGATTTCTGCGTGAAATTAATTGAAAAAATTACCAAATGTACTTCAAAACATCCCTAAAATATTCTCAAAGTAAAAGAAAATAAGTAAATTTATCTCTGTAAGAAAAAATCATGGATAACGCTTAATATTGGACCTCCTAATGTAGTTTCCCTCCTGAACGCATCGCGGTGTCGTCGTTCCGTTGCGAGTACTCGAGTTTATCCTTTTGCGGTCGACGTCGTGCGTGTCTCGACAAAAATGTACCGAAATCCGCAAATCTGGACCGCAAATGGTTATCCCGCGTTGCTTTGCTGGCATTGCACGCGTACCTGCTCACGATCACGCATAGATCTCTTGGCCTCGGCGGCGCGTAAGGATGCGAACGGTTTTAGAAAATTGCCAAGATATTAAAAGCCGTTTTATTATTATCGCTGCCGTTGCTTTGTGGACTGCCGATTGAACAGATCGATTTTCCCATACGAGAATTATCGCGGTGCGATTTTTTATAACGTTCGCGTTTCACGTAACACCATGGACATTCTGCAAAGTTTATCAGATTAGAAAGAACGTTGCTGTAAGGAAATTTCTTTTTTTCTTTTTTTTTTTTTCCAAGATAAAAGCTAGCCCAGTGCCGCGTGTCATCCGTAATCCATGCTATCAGCGAGGGAATGGTTTACGATCGGGAGGAGAGTCAATTCTAAAATTAGTACAGTTATCGAGGAGTTTAGGCTGATCTAACGCGTGTTTGTATATCTTATCCATCTGCGTGTTTCTTTGGATTTTTAATGCTACAGGAATTTAAGAGTTAAACAGTCTACCGGGATAATTGTGGTTTTATCGGTTTCAAGTGTATCTGTTACTTCGGAATATATGTAGAATTTCTACGGAATACATACAATTTAACGCTGTGGTTGTTGTGCCTCGTATATTTTCAAATAATGGAACTGTAATAAGGCAAAGATTTTTTTTTGAGATGTTGAGACTGAAAACCCACAGAGTCTATACAAAGTCAAATTATAGTATAATTGAAAATGATGCTGGTATTTCACCTATTATACAAACAAGTTGAGAGTTCGGAACAGAATTATTTCTGTGCAATCTCATGTTTTCGAAATGGTCAACTTTAAAATCGTTTGGGACGTACGTGCAATTTAAAAATTGGATTTGATACATCCCGTTATAATCATTATTGTATACAATATATTGCATTGTTAATCCCTGTCTACTATTCGATTTTCTAAACATGAATACTGAAAACATTTTGTAAGTGTGAAAAAGAATTTCAATAAACTCTACATAAGATTTTTATTCTTTGAAATGTCATTTTTATATTGAAATATAAACGATTAATACTTTACTTATAAAACAAAGTTAGACGGAACGAAATTAGAGAGAATCAATAACTATCAACAAATATTTGAAAAATCCACTGATATTATACAATTGCATACGCGCTATACATCGTAAACATATTATACAAATGCACACTCATTGAACATATTTTACAACGCGATAAAAGGTACCACTTATCATTATAGGTAAAGTTATACATACATATGTAGTACCAAATATGTTGTTTATTGTACCCAGACAATTTATGCTTAATTCTTCGTGCATGTTCAAGATTACCAGTCAAATATTATTATGATTAGGTGAGTATTCAACGGACCATACAGAACAGCTTAATAAGCTGCTCTGCATGGTTCAATAAATACTAAGCTAATAACGCATTATTAGCGATAATCAGAGTAGTAATAAATTTATCGAATAAATATATTTTATTGGAAATACTGCTAAAGTTTACAATAAACAACACTAGGGTACCAATCCAACGATATACGGTATATTTGTATATAACGTTGCTTTACATTAATTTCCGTGCAAAATCATTCGATGTCAGCTGTAAGAAGTTGGTCAAATATTCGTAAAATCGTTTGGAGCTGCTGGTTCGTGCTAACGAATGTCGTCGAGTGCAAAAGGTGAAATAATGATCGATAAAAGATGATCGTTGACCGCGTGCAATTAGCTTGGGCGTTGAGACTTTCTGCTCTCGGGAGTGTTTAATACAGTGTTTCTCAAACTTTTTGGTCTCACACTTACAAATAAATTTGAACTTAAAATAATACATTATAGAAATTATGAAGCCCACGGGAAAGAAGAAAACGACAAGACCATTTAATTCAGAGAGTGAAAACGAATTAGAAAATAATGATTTCGACAAAAATCGATAACGAATTACAATTAATTAATCAATAAGATATATACCACCAAAGTATCATGATTTCCTCAAATACTTGCCGCGTACACAAAATGTAGATGACCAATAAATTGTTATGTAATTTATAGTCAGATTTCCTCCTTGTTTTTTCAATTTGAATTTGATTTAGGCTGTTTAAAATTTTATGGCAAATCTAAGTGTTAATTTTGAAAGTAGTTAGAGTAACATTTGCGAAATTACGGTCGATGGACTGTAATATTTATACTGTTGAGTATCTATAAAAATTTGTACAGCATACTGAAACTGTAGTAAAAACGTGTGCAACATTTCAAGTTAAAATCTTGCATACTTGCTTCCATAAAATATGACAAAGAAACCGCAATTTTAGCGCGAAAAAAAGCAATAATTATCTTAAGCCCATTCTTGATAAGAAGGCAGATATTATTCACTTAATAATTGCTATTATTTTAATAGGAATTGTACATTTATGGAGTGTGATACATTGATATCCTGTATGTATATTTAATGTTATTGAAATGGAAAATCTTAACACTAAACCTACCACGACCAGTCAAATGTCTATTTTCCAACTTTTGTGTAAAGGTCCTATATACAATATAAAAATTATATGCAATTGAAAAAAGAGTCTTTAAGACCAGTCATATATTTAGACAAGAAAATATATTTACTCTAGAAAAAATATATATATATATATATATGAAACATGTTACAATTTCAAAGCAGTTGGTGAAGAACTTTCAGAGATTTAAAATTTTTAACTAACAAACATTTACATTTTTTAACCGTCTTCGAAAAGGAGGAGATTACTCAATTCGTTATGCATATACATATATGTATGTATGTATGTCTCCTTTTCGAAGATGGTTAAAAAATGTAAATGTTTGTTAGTTAAAAATTTTAAATCTCTGAAAGTTCTTCACCAACTGCTTTGAAATTGTAACATGTTTCATTCGAATACGCACTGTATCGTTTACCATTGCGTTCATTTCATGAGTATAGTTAATTTTTTGTTGTTTTTGACGAACTCAGCCGTGGAGATCTTCATTTCGATTAAATTATTTCGTTAGTATTTTTTATTTATTCACGTTTTCATTGCTTTTTTTTCGTGTATACTGTGGTACAGCAACATGTGAGTACAGCTAGTAAATGTATTTTTTTGATTCGGCCACGCGAAATGACCATCGCCCCCCAAAAGCGAATAGTCGGATAATCGACCATTCGGAGATGTTAATTGCCCACCAGGGGGCGATATCGCCCACGTTGAGAAACAATGGTCTAATACGAGACGTAACAGAATCGGTAACGCGATCCAGTTTGAAATCCCTTTGTCGCGAGACTCGGCTTTGCTTACTATCTGGGAAGTCACTGCCCGTTACACGCATTGTTCGCCCGAGACTTTCACGCTTTTGTGATCTTATGATTCACGCGAGGTTAGTGCGCGTATTTACCTACCTATTCCGTAAAATGAAACCCGAGCTAAGCGTGCTCGGAGCGGTTTTTTATTGGGTGTCACCGTCACAAGCGGCCCGGGAATCTTATTCCTTCGCGTGAACATACTTTTCTTTTTTCTCTTCCCTTCCTTCTTACCTTCCTCGTTTTTCTCAACTTTGCTAAAAAATCGCATTCGTTTTCGGTGTATCGTTTCGCCAAACATGAATCGTTTAATTTTAGTACGGTCACACTCTAGATCAGAGGAACCTTGCGACCTAAAAGCTTTGTGGCTTTGCGAGGTAAAAATATAATTATAGCGCTGATGGTTTTAAGGGGGAATGGCTACCTAGGACGATCCGAAAGAGATGCATATTTGAGAATTTTTTCTGGACAATCGAACAACTCTCTGGTAATTAGTTTAAAATACATTCGAAAGAACGTTGCTTTCTGCATATGTCGCAATTTTTGAATTTTTACATTTCTTACATTAACAAAGATCTAAGGACAAGGATGGGTGTTATCTGGCGTTAAAAAATCAACTCTTTTTTAATAATATATTATTGGGTTGTCCGGAAAGTTCATGCCTATGTTTAAGAAAAATTCAACGGCATATTTGAATTTTGATGTATATTTATTGAATTATATATGTACCATTTTGTTCTACAACTTTTCCACATTTTAAGGAATGTACATATGTTATTTGTTTTTAGCCATTCCGATATATTCAAACCTGTACCGCCCACTAAAAATCAGCACGGACTTTTCAGACAGCCTAATAAATTTCATCAAAGTGCTATCGAGTCATATTTTCGAAAATTCTTGCTTTATAATACCTCCAAACAGAGGTACAGATTTAAAATTTTTGCCAGAAATTGAATTTTTTTTTTTTTTTTTTATAACGTATCGACTGATCCATTGCAGGTCGAATTTGATGTCCATGGTTTAGTTACTAATCCTGGCGAAATAACAAAAGGTACCTACAACATTTCCTGCTCTCCTCAACTAAATTTTTATAAAGAATAGAAATAACTCGGTCACAGCATGGCTGAAATAATTCCCAACTTGTTCTCGAAGAAATAGTGACACCTGTATGAAGTTGGCACCCTATTTTGAAAGTTTTAAAATTCCAAAAGATGTTCCAGGTTGTTCTAGACTTGTTTTGTGCCAGGTCAAAAAACTGATTTTTTTAATTTTCCGCTAAAACGTTTATTATAAAAATGTTATCTTCTGGAACAATTTAGAACAAGTCTAGAACAACCTGGAACAACTTTTGGAATTTTTAAATTTTCAAAATGGGGTGCTAACTTCATACAGGTAATAGTGCCGCGTCTAAGAACAAGAAATGCACACTTAACAGATACGTTTAGCGTGAAATCGCCCAATGGATGTGCGCAAAGAAAATTGCGAGAAATTGCCAAATTATAGCGGAAAAACTACGACGATGGAAAATGTATTAACTTTTGGCGCAGGCTGTAATTAGCTGGAGGTTCCGATAAGTCTAGAACCGGCACTGCCGAGTGAGTCGCGTTTCATTATCGTTCGCCACAGTTATTTGACTTACGTTAACTCTGGGATTCGTATCTTCCTGTTTTCCCAAGATTCTTGTTTCGTTTTCAGCGGAGGCCTGCTCGACGGCACGCTCGCAAGCAAATACGATAAAGTAGCTACTTCCTCCGAACGAAAGACGGATTAAAGCGATTTCTCGAGCCTCTTGGAAGTTTTCGACGTCGCCGTTGCGAAACGGCGATTCGATGTTGTAATCGGGCCTTAATTAAATTGAATTCCGAGTCGCGTAACGAGTAATGGAGCTCCGTGAAAATTTCAGGGGATTCATCGATTATCTGGTTAACGTTAGTCCTGGTTATCGCGACGTTTTTTTTTTCTCAATGACCTTTTCCTGTGTCGATGAACTTGAAAATTGCCGAAACGCGGGAACAATGTTGTCGCGTTGACGAAACGGAAACGCCAGGCAATCGATTCGGTTTCATTGATTGATCGCTCTCGCGTAATAATATCACGTCGAGTCACAAGTGACTTACTTTTTTTTCTATCAGACATTTATTTTCCTTTCATTGACACTAGGTTTACGAAGATTTCTTATAACTCGTTACAATTTCTATTATTCAAGTTATGCTTTAATAAGTGAAGTTGATTTAGTAAAATTAATTAGGAGACTCGAATAAAAATGTACTGGGATACATGCTTGTATTTTTACACGGACAAAAGTCAGCATTAGTAGTTGGCAAAAAATATAAGTAGATTCTTTAAAACCCTCTGAAATTTAGAATGGGTCAAGATGACTGTGCTCCGTGAATTTAATGTTAAAAAACAAAATTATACGAATTTTTCATGTATTCGCTGTTATTACGTTTGACGATACTCCCATCTATCTAACTACACGTGTCCCTAACTTGCTGATTTTGCTAATTTCTGTTGACTGTGATGAATTCTACCTTTCTGCTCTACCCCTTGTTGATTGACGCCGATTTTACTGTAATATTGTACGTTAAAATTCTGTCCCGTAGAATTTTATCACGAAATTTAATCTACATTGTAGTTCATACCATTATTTAATAAAATAGACAAGAACCAGCTGCGTCTAAGTATGTTTCTTGTTTTTCTTACACGAACTGACCGTCGTTGTCATTTGTTTCGACGAATGGTTGAAACAGAACGATTTACCCCTAAACATTCGATTTCAACTGTTCTTCTCGAGTTTGTAAAATTGTACGATGTCGTAATTGAAACAGAGTATATATCTATTTCATTCAGTCCCTAATGGTATTTGGAATAATCGGATTGTAACTGATAATAACATTAAATGATTAAGACAACGCAGTAAAGGCTTCAATTTAGTTGATAGTAATATCAATTATTAGGTAACTCTGTTTTTCTACGTCCTCTTACCACGAGGAAAATTTCCTCGCAGTTGAATTCTAAGTTTAAAAGTTTAAATCGCTGAAAAATATAGCTCCACCTCTTTGTAACTCGCATAGTCAAACTATAATTAAAAGATTATTTCTCGTTTCATCGACTCGCTTCTGTTCGTAAATTACTCGTTTATGGTCGTGCGATCGTATTGCAAGCCCTTTTAGCTATCGATTAATTATCCGAGAAAGCTGGGAAAACCGGAAAAACAAAATTCGAAAATTTTTGTTAAAATTTCACTCGGAGAACTGCGATAACGTTAGAAAGAAGACTCTGTTATACGTGTTGCTTATTTTAAACCATCGGTACATAGGTAAGTAGTTTACGTCCGCCTTCGCGTAGGACGAACGATGATAACTTTTCCTCGGAGGTCGTGTTCCTTTTCGAAGAGCCATAGGTATCTTGTAATTAGCCTGAAGAAATGACTAACGAAGACGGAGTAAACTTTGTTACCTCGAAAAAGCCCACTAGTTGAGATCAAACTAATTATGAGAAGGATCGTTGAGATGTTAGTCTTATAATAATATTAAATATCGATAATGTTACATCGCGCGAAATATCAGAATTAAATTAAGTGTTAGGTTTGTATTAATATTGCCAATGTTATATTTGAATACTATCTTTATTATACTAAGATTAATATAGATTACGATGCAGACTCACCTCTCTTAAGCTGGCAAGACCAAATCAGCAGAATCATATCGGACTTGGTGGAATATTTAGTACTGAATTTGTACTAATTTGTACCACCAACAGTAATTTTGTACCTCGTGCTGTTTACGAAAAAATCGTGACGCTGCTAGCTTAATATTAATATTACGATTTTCTTGAAAACGGCAACAGGTACAAAATTTCTTTTGGTGGTACAAATTAGTACAAATTCAGTACTAAATATATTCGCTGTGATTTTTTCATTTATATTAATTTTTAACATTTTCACCCGCTAGCTTAATATTAAGCTAGCAGCGCCACGATTTTCTCGAATACGTTACGAGGTACAAAATTTCTTTTGTTGGTACAAATTAGTACAAATTCAGTACTAAATATATTCGCTGTGATTTTTTCATTTATATTAATTTTTAACATTTTTACCCGCTAGCTTAATATTAAGCTAGCAGCGCCACGATTTTCTTGGAAACGGTAACAGGTACAAAATTTCTTTTGGTGGTACAAATTAGTACAAATTCAGTAGTAAATGTATTCGCTGTGATTTTTTCATTTATATTAATTTTAACGTGTGGTCCTGCTAGCCTAATATTAAGCTAGCAGCGCCACGATTTTTTCGAAAACGGCACAAAGTACAATATTATTGTTGGTGGTACAAATTAGTATTAGGTTGTCCCAAAAGTTTCTTTCGCTTTATTAATAAGTGATACATGCACAATAGTTTGTTTTATGTTACATTACTGAATTGTGCACGATTCATTTTGCTCCATTATTGTTACAACATGAATATCTATGAAATTAGATTGTCTATTTATAGAAACACGACCACATAAAATAATTGAGTGCAACTCGCGAAAGAAACTTTCGGGACAACCTAATAAAAAATAAGTACTAAATATTCCACTAATTGTAAATCCGATATGATTCTGCTGATTTGGTCCTGCCAGCTTAAGAGAGGTTACAGACTCTAACATATAACTCTTCGCGTGCACACCAGCCAACGCTAACGCCATCTCCTCACACAGGTTAAATATTTTAACCGCGTTATTTAATATTTGTCCCAGAGCGTACAGTTTTGCACTAGAAACTGACCGATCGTACTCGATTAATTAACGCGTTGGACAAATACTGCAGAAGGAGGGAATTTACTATTATGCAACCGGTAAATAATTCCTAATAGCTTGTTAACGACACGTTCGATTACTTGCGGTTATCGCCTGTTGCCTAACGAGGTGTTTTGTAATTTCGACAACAGGGATACCGTGGTGGAAAATATGATTTTCCTCGTTAAATTAACGTGATTTATGAGACGCGATTGGGAATTCTGATGAAATTTGTAAATTAGTTGCACACCGTGTGATTCGAGTCAGAAATTTCCTCAAAGTGATAGCATGATTCGTTTATTGTTAAAGAGAAATGAAGGAAGAAGAAAGAAAATGAAGAAGTCTTTTTCGAATAATTATTGTAATCTAACCTTGGTTCCAATTTATTGGAAAATTCTTCCAGGTGCATTTAACTCTTTGAGGCACACGATTGTAAAAGAAAAAAAAAAACTCAAGCTGCACAGAAGAACAGTGTCAACAAGTCGTTAACGCAGACTTGTATAGATTTCTGATTCCACTTATTGTACTTTTAGAGTTAGGTGATAATATTGGCATACGAATGAATAACTTTAAATACAACACTATAAAGCTAAGCAAAAGGTGGGATAGTTTTTAACCCACATAACTTCATAGGGTTAAAGTGAAAGATTCTTTATAGACTACAAATGTATTCGATTTGGGACAGAATGGCCCAAATATTATCTAGAAACGACGCTAGATTGCAACCTTAGAAAATCAATTTTCTTATTACGTTGGAGAATATAAAATTTAAAATTGAAACGATTGCATGGAAAAACATGCGTGATATCTTTTGACGAGACGTTGTTTTGACGGAAATAAAACAAATGGAACGGTCACGATTTCCTTAAACGAAGCATCTACCGTTCTCCTTACCGTTTGCATTTCCAGACTGAGAGTTTTGAGTAAGCGCAGAAATGATTTTCAAGCATTAACTCGGACTCTGTTCTTCCGGCGGCGAGGACGCGAGTAGCGCAGGGTACGTGGAATAATTTTCTCGGTCACATTCTCTCATAACTCTATTCATTGTGCACCGATTAAGTTCTTAACCTTTGGCGAAGCAGTATTACCATAATAGTCTCGCCATAGGAGGATTCCTCGCGTGCACATTACGCGCTCGATACCGATCCACGAACCACAATCTTGCGTAGTCACGTTGTACGGTGTTTCTCGGGGGCAATTTCCATAATTTCGCATTAATTGGGTAGAAAAGTATCCCGATATAACGGGGAAAATATGCGACGTTGATAGAGCCACGTGCTATTTTAACTCTTTTCGGTCATACATAGTCTCTAGATAAATATTTCTTAAAGTACGAATTTCCAATGTCGATGCTTCGAAATTCTACGTCGTTGGAGTTGACGCAGAGTTACCTCTCTTAAGCTGGCAAGACCAAATCAGCAGAATCATATCGGACTTGGTGGAATATTTAGTACTGAATTTGTACTAATTTGTACCACCAACAGTAATTTTGTACCTCGTGCCGTTTACGAAAAATTCGTGACGCTGCTAGCTTAATATTAATATTACGATTTTCTTGAAAACGGTAACAGGTACAAAATTTCTTTTGGTGGTACAAATTAGTACAAATTCAGTACTAAATGTACTCGCTGTGATTTTTTCATTTATATTAATTTTAACGTGTGGTCCTGCTAGTTTAATGTTAAGCTAGCAGCGCCACGATTTTCTCGAATACGTTACGAGGTACAAAATTTCTTTTGGTGGTACAAATTAGTACAAAATAAGCACTAAATACCACTAAATTCCACTAAGTCTAATGTGATTCTGCTGATTTGGTCCTGCCAGCTTAAGAGAGGTGCAGAGTTGATGAATCTAAATATACAGTCAGTCCCGTAAGTATTCGCACTCTCTATATTTATTCAAGAAATTTGTCTAAATTAAATGTCAAATTTGATGTTTACAAATAAATTTTTATTGTAAATATATACACGTGTAAAACCTGTTCATGTACATATTCATAATGGAACATTTATTTGGCATAGAGGGTACGAATACTTCTGGGACTGACTGTATTTACAAAAAGCACTATATCGATTGTCAACTGAATATTCGTGTGCAATGGCTTTGGTAGCAATTTGCAAGAAGTTCTTTTTTTTTCTTTTAAATTTTTAGAAAAAACCGATCGTAAAACACAATGAGAAATTAACAGTATCGATCGATATTATCTATCTTTGTGGCGCGTACGTAACAAAAGATATCGATCGACATGTACGGTGGCATGAGTGTCAAATAATAGCAAACGATCGCCTATATGTACATGTAATATACGGCTTTCGTCACGCAGACAATAAATTTTCAATCTTTCTTATCCATTTTTTTCAGCTGAACTACCATCGCTATCGTATATTGACACGTTCAAACATCTGTATATTTCTCTCTCTTTCTCTCTGTCTGTCTTTCTGTTTTGTATTTACATAATCTTTTACAAGGAACGGTACGACCGTAAAACAGGTGATACTACATGTAAAATGCATAGAAAATACGGAATAAAATTTTTCCGTATAGCGCTTGGTTTACGAGGAAATCGGTTTAAAAAATGCATAAAACCGAGTTTCTCAAACTTCGCCTAACCGCAAACTCTTTAGATAGAAGAAGACTTTCAGCGCGCCTCCTGGAATAAAATTAAATTATTAATCGAAAATAACTCGCGTTTATGGTTTCAAAATTTCTATTCAATACAAATTTTTTGTTTGTTTTTCAGTTTCATAATATTTGACAACGAGATAAGATAGCGAATTTGTCAACTTACTCCATGAAGTTGTATTAAGTATACTTTGAATAAACAATCGTAATATAAATAAAAAGAAATTGAAGCCCTTATAATAATCTACGCAGAGAAATGCGTATTTTACGATATGTTATATCTTTTTGTGGCCTTACCTTTGGGTTACATGAAAATCACCGAATAAACACAGCTGAAAGTTATATGAAAAGTACCCAAATCATCTACATATGTCAATATTATCTAAAGAAATACTACATAATATATGAATAATTATGGATATAATTGCTTTGTTTAATAATGCGTAAATGGTACTACCTGTAAAATTTCTGCTAATTAAACGAAAATCAGTTTTACAGCCATTCCTCACCTTAAGCCACTTTCTATGGCATTTTCTCTATGCTGTCTTAGGTTACTCGTAATACGATTAATGTTTTTATAAGTAATATTTAAACGAACGATCTTTGTCCACTCGCTTATATTATCAAGAGATAAATAACTAGACATTGTGGTCATGAATCAACCGCACAGGAAATATTTCATTCGAACAATGTAATTTTCGAATGATATCAAGTGCCTCGTGAAATATTAATTCTCCGATAAATATACTTTAATAGTTTTATCCAGAGAATGACGAAGAAAAATCGATTTATATAGAGAAAAAGAGGTAGCTTCTCTTAAAAGAAAGGGCAAGCGTGTTGCAAAAAGACTTGTGTCGCAGAAAGTTGAATCCGTTTTTAATCCATTAATCTTTCTTCTCTTGTACGTTAATATTTTTAGAATCTACAACTATAGTTTTAATTTTCGAATCGGGCCGTATATCTAGGGTTAAACGTAAATAACGTTAATACATTGGTACGTTAGTTGATGCAGTAAAAACTATTATTGTAACGTAAAAGAAAATATTAACGTCAGAAAAATCGATAACTACAGTTCCGCTTTACGAGACTACAAGAATTAATTATTTTGTTTTACAAGGTTTTTGTTTCTTCCATCGAGGCGCACGATACGTTTGCATTCCTCTCCGCTTCTCTGCATAAAATTCCATTTCTATTATCCGCTCCAGTTTATCTGTACATTTCAGAAATATCGAATCATCACTTAAAAAAGAATACAAGTTTTACTAGCGTATTACATTTGCAGAGTTAAATCTGCTCTCAAGTATTTTCGGAGCAGAAAAAAAAAAGAAACACGTACACCGCGTACAATTGAATCCGTAAAATTATTGACGCATTGTCAGCCGATACCAGTTGTACAAAATGTCACGTGTCGGTGAGAAAATTTTCTTTTATCAAAGAATGTAACAATTATATATTTTACGAGTCGATTACTGTAGGAGCTTACATAGAGTATGATTATTAGCATTTAAAACAAGAAATAAGAGGAAAGTGATTAATTTATTTGGTGTAGAAATTAATTCTGTGACTTTGCATTCAATTTTTTGTGACTCTAGTTTAAATGGAAATATTTACTGACTATTTTGTTACGTTAAAGTAGCAGTGAGTTTTCGTAGGAATGAAACGTACGAATTGGTTTCGATATTTTGTTTTTAAAATTATATGTGCTATTTTGGAATTAGCGAGATAAGACATACATTTTCTGTATCTGTGAAACTTGAATTTGTATAAACAGCTGTTGTCTACCTATAATTTTAACTGAATATACATAAAAATAAGATATATGAAAATAAAATATTTTCTATAATTTTAACATACAAATAGTACATGAAATAAGCTACATGAAATTTAAAGTTTTAATGAGAACCTTGAAGTTGGGGATCTTTTCAAAATTTAATAATATTTAGTTCTAATTTCGATCGATAAAATTTTAAGTCACCTTTTGGAAATTTATCGACGATTTTTTCGTTAGTCAGCATCTAAGAAATACCACTGAAAATTCTTTTAATTAAATATGAAGTCCGCTGATATGCCTTAACACCTTTTTGTCTGCGGGACGATTTTTGATGGACATTCTAAGAGGCATAGAGGTATGAATTAAAAAAAAAAATATTAGCTTATAGGAAATGACAAGACGGATTTTTTTTTATTTTTACAGTTTATCCATGGGACGTTTAGTTCCAAAAATAAAAATAAAAATCTTAAAAGACCTTTTTCCTGAGATCTCGTAGTGGTCTGATCCTGTTGCAGTTGTCTTAAAGAAAGAAAACAACAGTCGAATAATCGAATTTAAAAAAAAATATCACCATATACAGAACGACAAAAAGGAACTTTTTTTGTATTTACAGTTTATTCAAACGTCGTTTAGTTTCAGAGACAAGAATTGAAAACTTAGAAGACCCTTTTCCTGAAATTCAATTTTTGCAACGAACTTCTAACCTTTCAATTTTTATTTTCGAAACTAACCGTCCTTTGAATAAACTGTAGATATAAAAAAGTTTATCATCCCCTATAAGCTGATATTTTTTGAAAACTGCTTTAACGATTACAAACATTTCTCTGATCCCAATTCTCGTGGGCGTACATATACGCCCTTTGCGATCAAAGGGTTAATTAAAACTTTAATTTCCATCCACAGCAGCTGAAATGTATTAAATAATATATTTTTGATTCGCCCACTTCGCCCACCTCGTATCCATCGCCTCCCTAAATCCCATGGATGATCGCTCACTTAAAAGTACCAATCGCCTACGTTGAGAAACAATGATTAATTTTACCATAACGATTGAATAACGCAAGTCCAAATAAAGCGTAATTTTATTCTACTGTCAAAGTGTTAAAGAATGAAGAATTTGTTTATCGAGTGCACCGCTCCCTAAAAACAGGCATCGACGTTCCTAAATAGCCTTTAGTTTTATCGACGGTGTAAATAAATAAATGGACGAACAAGAGCGAGAGTCATCCTACGTATCGGTGCGAAGCACTGCGCTATTTTCGTGTACGCAATGTTTGCCGATCAACCGCGAATTCTTCTACTTCTTCTTACGACGATCTTAATCTTTTTCTTCCTTCGGCGAAATTAATTTTAGCACAGCTGTATATCTACCACGGCAACGAGGGCACCGGAAACGTGTCGAACTAGAAATCTTTTCAGTGATGATCACGTTTCACCTCCATGCATTTCTTTCGCTCGAAACTGGAATCGACCGACCCGTGAACGAACCTTTATTCCCTCTTTAAATATGTTTAAATATTTTCCCAAAATCAACCGAGAAAAAACATTACGATCCTTCGTTCGCGTACACTTTTCATCGAACTACTTTTATCTTTCGCGTTAATTTATTTCGAATAAAAGTACGACATCATCCCAAGAATGTTTATATTGTTTATAATTAGACTACGGATATTTATGTATTTGTGACAAGTGTAAATATACGAAAATAGACAAGGCTATGTACCAATGCACAGATATATAAAATATGAAATGTAAAATATAAAATATAAAATATAAGCTAAAAAGATTTAAAAAGACACAACATACTTCAGTTTACGTTTCTGTTGTTTGTCTGCGCATATAAAAATATGAATTTATATAAATATCCGGAGTTTATTTATAACTGTGTGATCGAACATTCTTTCATTTGTAATATATGATCGTTGAATTTTTTTTTTACACGATTTTCATAAAATTGAAATAGTTTAATCTATATTTCCTTTATACTATATATCTATACGTTTTATTTATTCTCGTTTTTATCCGTCATATTGTATCGGTAGAAAAAATATTCCCTAATGTAAAATATACTTATCGTGATATCCCTTGACTATAATTTCGAGTTACACGAAAATATCTTGAAAAGGATCTACGCGAAACATTTATTATATCACACATTGGTTCTATTCAAATTGTTTCGTTTATTATCTACGGAAATAATTATTTTACAAACGATCGCACAGGTTTGATTTATAGCTAGTTACTTTAAAATTCGGCGTTAGAATAATGCATAGTGCTACGGCAGATGCTGCATTGTTAATTCCGCTTGAAATGTACTTTTAAACAGCGGTAAATTTTATCGTTAACTATTAATGCTCGAACTGTATTGTTTCGAAAAGGGGTCTCTGAAATTGTCCCAACATTTGCAAACAAAATTAAAAATAAATAGAATTCTGTTTGCCCGCCGAACAACTCTAGAGTTCTCAGGCGGTTTTTGAAGTAGTTTCGTAGTTTAAACGTAAGAAATATCAATTTGAATACTGATGCGGGTAAACGTTACATTTCCAGATAATAATCATTGCTAGAACTCTATTAATTGCGGTTTTTTGTGGAATAAATCGTTAGGATAAGTAATAGAACTCTTCGGCCGGCAAATAGAACTCAAACAAAATTTTCAAATTTCGAAAATTTTTAAAAATGTTTTTTTAAATTTTTAAAAAAAAAAATTCAAAATTTTTATTTTTTAATCGGGAATTTTAGGGGTAGTTCTGTACTGTTTGCTCGCCAAAGACTTTTATTACTTATCCTAATAACTTTTTGCGCGAAAATCTAGCAATGTTTATTGTCTGGAGATGTGAAGTCAGCCCGTGCATGTATTCAAATGAATATTTCTTATGTTTAAACTACGGAACTATATGTAAAATCGGCTGAGAATTCTAGAACTCCTCGGCGGACAAACAAAGCTCTGTTTGTTTTTAATTTTTAATAGAATATTCCTTTTTATAAAGAGTATGTTTGAAAATTAATGTTCTCAGTTTGACATTTATTAGAATGTAATCAAATGTATATTGTAACGAGAGAAAGAATGTCTGAACAGAGAATTATAGCGTTCTTTTAAAAAACATTTCCAAAAGTGTTATCACAATTGCACATTGAAATTAAATTAATCATAAAGGAACTGTTTCACAAAGAAATATTTGCAAAAATTTTGGGCCAGTTTTGCAGGCCCTTCGAAAAGTACCCCTCTACGAATATCGGTAACATTATGCATTCATTTATGTTTGATCGATGCCTGTTAAATTATATCGCACGAACGTGTAATGTAGGTATCGCCTGTGGTGTTAAACTCTAAGAATAATTTTTATGCTTTGCACGAGCGCACTATGAATGAAACATCATCGCTTTACCTTACACATGTCAAGGTGGAACATTTATGAGTTATTTGCAACTTTTTAACGTCCCGATTAATCGATTTCCAACTATACACGTGACAAATAATAGAATGATCTTGTTATCAAGGTCGAATCTGTATCCTTTTATGATACGCGAGAATTATGCAAAATAAAATTATAAACGACGAACGGAATGACGAAACGTAAATTTAAAAGAAAAAAAGAATTTAAAGAAAGTAATCATTCCTAGTAGTTTTATGTTTAAATACAAATGGTCTTTTTAATCGTAACTTATTATTAATAAATAACCTAATGACTAACATCGTTAATAGAATATTCCTTTTTATAAAGAGTATTTTTGAAAATCAATGTTCTCAGTTTGACGATTATTAGAATGTAATCAAATTTGTATTGTAACGAGAGAAAGAATGTCTAAACAGAGAATTACAGCGTTTTCTTAAAAAACATTTCCAAAAGTGTTATATCACAATTGCACATTGAAATTGAATTAATCATAAAGGAACTGTTTTACAAAGAAATATTTAAATAGCATACGTTTTCTCTGAATCATCGTGAAAATTGTTTAGATTAAAATTATATTTGCAAAGATGACATAGTGTAGAGTTGTTAATTAGGGCATAATGATCGTAATAGTTTAATAATTACTTTACCTTTACTGTCAGTAATAATTAATCTGAAGTTTATTTTACTTCTATTTTCGTATAATTTATGTATTAAAATACTACCTCTCATTACCTTTAATACGATAATATTAGGCATCTAAGAATAGTCATCCTTTGTTATCACTATGCCTCTATACTCTGTTTGACGTCATCAAGAGCAAATTATTCAAAAAGCTACGATTTAGACATTCATTTTTTCTTATCTTTTAATCCTGTTTGCGACATGTATACCTAATTGCGCACGATTGTGATGTAATTAACATACCATGTACCGTGCAGTGTAAACGTTCAAATATTGTATATTTCGAACAGAATTATTTCTGAAATTTTAATACTTCATACATATTAATTCGTAATGATAACTGTAACAGACGAGTTAGTCATTTGGAAACGTTTTCATTGACCGTTATTAGTTGAAAAAACGTAAATCTATTTGAAGAGTGAACTTTCGTATGGTAACTTGAAGCTTATAATGAAGAAATCGATTTTAACAAGGTAGAACATTCAATTTCTGACGTCAATTATAAAACCTATTTTTAATGCAGCAGGGAGCTGGGAGAAGCAAAATAATCGAATATTTGTGAATTTATACTTAGATCCATAATTTAATAATAAAAACGTTTTTATTAGACGTATACGCAGCATACATTTATGAATTATTATTTAAAGAAGAATTTTGATATACTACATTTTTAAATTACCTGTAACTACTTTCTATTTGTGGAACTTTTATAAAATATAATAAATAAGTTCATATTTAAAACATTTAAAATAGTACTATAAAAATATTTTAAATAAAGAAAATACCTTCATGTTTACTGGGTTGATATATTATAAAGAAATAATTGAGATAAAAATTTCACATCTTTAGGGCTCGTTCCTATTATTTTATTTCATCAATTTCTACCGCGGAGTTAAAAAAAAGAAAGTAACCGATTGAAAAAATTGCATGTATATTTCATTTAAAACTTTCGAAGCTTTGAAGCACGTGTTAATGTCAAAATTAAAAGCTCAAATTTTGCATGAATTTTTGTTTATGTTCTTCGATGTGTAAAGATTTATATAAGCTCAAGTGCCATTACCAATAAATTAAATATTTTTCAAGTTACAATATTTGATACGACGGTTACACCTGTTAACACATTCTGTAACGAAATGGCTCCGAGTGCAAAGGGTTAAATCGTACACGTGGATAATCGATCTTTTTAATCCGATCGAAAAATGTATGACACTCGAAGCGAGAGGTCAAAGGATATAAGAAACTTAAGTTCGTTACTTGGAATGATCTAACATGATGTTGAGTAATTGTAAATCGCGGCGAGGTCAGTCAATCGTTAATAGTATTGTGTCCGCCTCCATTGATGTTGTAATATGACATTTAATTGACAACGACTGGTCGGTTTGACCATTTAACTCCGTTTAAAGCAACGAAGATCCATAGGTTACAAAAGATCGTACCAGATATCTTGACTGATTTGCTCCGTTTACCATTTACCATTTACCATTTAGTTGAAACGCAGAATCGACAGCGAACCGATTACGTTACACGTTTATCGATTCACAGACCTTTAAGGGATTAGTGATACTTAGAAATTTCACAAAACTGCCATTTTTGGTGTTGTCTTGCGCTACAACATTTCAAAAATATTCGCAGAAAATTTCAAATTGATCCGACTGAAAATGCCTTTGCTTTACTTTGCTTTATTTACAGTGTGTTATTGTATTAGTGTAATGCATACACTAACCATACATCAGTCTTATATTGAATCTTAACATTAACTGAAAATGGTGGAGTTATGCGGTACAGTATGTATGGTAATCTCTAGCTTTTAGAGTTCTTAAGACATGAACATTTGTTACAATTAGTTAAAATGTAAAAAAAAACCATCTGTAACATGGTAAGTCTGCTTTTTTAACCTTTTCAAATTTGAAATTTAGCACATACTATATATACGTATAGTATATTACAACTCATAAAATTATTGATTTTAAAATATACAAAATAATATACAATTATTGATCACTTTAAAATATACAATATAGGAGTTTCAAATATCAGGAATCTTGTATTAATTTATTGCTTAGTTACATGTAGATTATACACGAATCATACGCAGACGTAATTGTTAATTAGTTCCTCCAAAACGGAATACAGATTTGGAGCTCCGTTCAGGGGGAACGTAGAATTTTTTCAACTGATTTCCCATTTCTTTGGATAACCTTAGTTTTGCGAAGACTCCTTGGAAAAAGGCAAGTTGTTCTAGAGTTTTCGTGTTCGACGAAGTTTGCGACCTCGTAGGTGAAGTAATATCCTACTTCATACTGTTTTGTGGTTTCTCAATTTGTACATGTTTTGGTACGAATAATAGATACGCGTTAGATAATTTTCTACAAAAATTCTACACGCAGAGAGAATGTCTTATAGATATTTTTATAATTTCGTATACTTATAGAAATTACGAATCGATTAACATTTAAACTTAAAAAATTCTTAAATTTAAGCAGCTTACAAGGAGGCGTGCTTGGTAAGTGCAAGAATCGCCTGTTTCGTAAGCGATAGGTTTCAAGTTCGAACTTTTATTTTGAATAATTAAATTTTGGAAAATATCAACACCGATCCTTGCGAATGTAAAATAAACATAGTAATAACGACTATTATTCCTTTGTTTGAACTCAAACGTTATTTATTTATAAACGTAACGTTTCAATTGCTGGTTTTCATCTTCAAATCTACTATTATTACAATTGAAATTTACACACGAGCACGATAAATATTTTTTTCATGTAAAAGTTGATTAAGATACCGACAAATTATAGACAAAAATAGTTTAAGCGAAATTACGTTATAAATGTGCATAAAGAAAGCGAGCGACTATTTAAGTTCAATTTGCTTGCGATCGCTTTTTCTTGGATAAATATGTTCAGAATATTCTTACTGTAGAGTAGCAAAATAAATGTAGCATGTAGTCACGGATTTTGCGCCCTAAATCTTCTGCTTACATGCATTGGGTTCATCAATTACGCTTTCTATTAGATAGCATTTAAACTTAAGAACTTTTATCCGTTAAATTTTAATTGTTTAACTGGTACAAAATATTCCGTAAAAATTCCTAAAGGTTAGGTTCATAGGAAGATTTTTTTATATCGATGTCTGTATACGCAGGCTTAGTAGGAAAAAGATAATTTGTTATCAGTACAATTGAGCTACAGCCAACGTTTCATTACGACGGAGATTGGAATATTTACGACTCTCTTAATTACGTTGCGCTTACAAATAATAACGACGTGATAAAACACGAATTCAGTATTGATTTTCATCCGTAACGTATCTAACTTTAAAATTAGAAATTATATTACTGTATATTGTTACAAATATATCTCCCTTCATTCAATTTGTATCGTGGAAAATATCTGCCCGACGATTCGGGCATACCCAATGTTTATTTCTGAATTGATGACATTGCAAGACATTTCTCTATATGTACATCCAACAAGACGGTTGTCCTGCCCTCAATGTTATTATTGTGAAAGAATTTCAGGATGGATATACATACAGTGAGTAACTTTAATATTCGGATACTATGAGATTTTTACTTTGTTACATCATAACTTCGTTTCTAATCAAACAAAGAAAAAACGTAATCAAGTATTATATTAGGGTATATGTGTAGTAAACAATAGTATAAGTTTTACTTACATAACTTACAATAGTTGTTAAATAATACGATTTAAACAAAACATTGTCTGATTTTCGCGTTACTTTAATATTGGTAGTGACACTTGGTAGTGTAGCACCTTTTCTGAGTGTTTACGCAGAGTTACTTCGAGTTAGATAGAAGGAGTGTTTGTTTACAAACACAGTCGACTGTTCGGATGATACTAACAAGCTTTATTTCATCAGTTATTCTTCGATAACCGTTACGTGCATGTGTATAATCCCACGCAAAGCAATAACATGCATAATGTACAACAACTTGTAATTTTCACAATGCAAAGGGGAAATCATGTAGACAAATTGCTACCATACTCAACATGAGTAAGAGTACAGTGGCAAATATCATCAAACGGTTCAAATACGAGGATCGTATAGACTCTATACCCCAAAAGGACCAACCGAACAAGTTGGATCCACGTGATAAGAGGAAACTAATAAGAAAAATAAAGAAGGATCCTTCACTCGGTGCACCAAAATTAGCAACAGAGCTTTTAAACGAGACTGGAAAGAAGGTACATCCCCCAAACACTCCGCAGAGCCTTAAAAGATAGTGGTTACAATGGAAGAGTAGCTAGGAAGAAACCGTATGTGAATGAACAGGATCGAAAGAAGAGATTAAATTTTGCTAAAGGATTTGTTTTCAAGGAAGAAACATGATGGAACGATGTCATTTTTACCGACGAAAGTAAATTTAACATTTTCGGATCAGATGGACGAAGGATGGTGCGGCGCAAGAAAAATGAAGAATTTAAATTTAAAAATCTAAGGCCAACTGTAAAGCATGAAGGAGTGAGTGTGTTTGTCTGGGACTTTATATCCACATTTGGGCTGGGCCAATTAGTTTTTATTGACAATATTATGGAGAAAAATGTGTATTTAAACATATTAAAAAATAATTTACACAAAAGTGCTACACAAATGGGAATTTTAAACACATTTCAGTTTTACCAGGACAATCACCCGAAACATAAGGCACGCATCGTGCAAGAATATTTACTGTACAATTGTCCAAAAGTTTTACAACCAGCACCTCAATCCTATCGAAAATATGTGGAATGAATTAGAGCAACGTATCAGGACAACAACAATATCTCCAAAGAAATGTTGATATATCGGTTAAAAGAAGAATTGAACATAATAACTATTGATTATTTAAAAAAAATCATTAGCAATATGCCACAACGTTTAAAAGAAGTGATACAACAGAATGGCTACCCAACAAGATATTAAAACACATATTATTATAAAAAGTAGCCTCAAAATAAATAGTTTCTAAAAATGTCCGAGTATTAAAGTAACGCAAAAAAACAGACAACGTTTTGTTTGAATCGTGTTGTTTAGCAATTACAGTAAGTTATGTAAATGAAACTTATACTATTGTTTGCTAAACATATACATTAATATAATACTTGATTATGTTTTTTGCTTGTTTTGTTAGAAACGAAGTTACGATGTGATAATGTAAAATTCTCCTAGTGTCCGAACATTAAAGTTACTCACTGTACGTAGATTAACGCGAATCTCTACTAAAAATGACTACAGTATTGTCTCGAAATGAGCAACTCGCTATCCCCACCTTTTTGTTTGAAGTCGTCCGCCGAGTGAGAGGTCCGAAAAGAATTTGATTTTACTAGTGCTAAAATAACAAAGCATGTTATGTTCTATCTTTCTCTAAAGAATAACACCCGTGCTCGAGCGATCAGTTTATAGTTTGCCGCTACACCGAAACTCGTGTTTTATCTACGTCATAAGCAACTCGCCGATCCCGACCGAGTTGCTCAGTTCGAGACAGTACTGTAGTCGTGTGCCGCCAAAAGAATCCGAATTCTTACAAAATAAAGTGTGAATCGAAGCCGAGACACCTCTGCCCGACCCGTTCGCGATCCGTGTGCGACAATGGTTGTGTGCCGCCAAAAGAATGCCGTCCAGCTAGATAATTCTTACATTATAATTAGAAGATATATATTAGGTTGTCCGAAAAGTTTCTTCCATTTCATTAGTAAGTAATACGTACACAATATTATATGTCTAATGTTACATTATTAAATTGCGTACAATTCATTTTGCTCCATTACTGTTATACAATATTAACATCTAATAAATTAGGTTGTCTATTTTTATAAACACTGTCATACAAAATAATTGAGTGCAAGTCTCGGAAGAAACTTTTGAGACAACCTAATATACACGGTGTCCCAAAAGTCGGGGAGGAGCCGGAAATGGGGGGTAGCTGAGATGATTCTGAACAACAATTTCCTTTGCAAAAATGTCGGATGGGGCTTCGTTAAGGAGATATTAAGCGAAAACCCCGACCAATCAGAGCGCGCGTAGACCGTTCGAGCGGCCGCGGTAGCGAAGGCTACGCGCTGGCGGCAGCGTCAATGTCCTTCGATGCACGTCGAGTCACTTGTTCGCGTACAAGCGCTGCCGCCTAGCGCGTAGCCTTCACTACCGCGGCCGCTCGAACGGTCTACGCGCGCTTTGATTGGTCAGGGTTTTCGCTTAATATCTCCTTAACGAAGCCCCATCCGACATTTTTGCAAAAGAAATTGTTGTTCAGAATCGTCTCAGCTACTCCCCATTTCCGGCTCCTACCCGACTTTTGGGACACCCTGTATATATATATATTTTTTTTTAAATTGATTTATTGTCGCATCAGCTTGTAAGCATTAGCGATCACGGTGAGTTACATGGTCAACATTTATACACATATGTGAGCCATAATATAATTAAAATAAATAGGGAATTACTTATAGTTAGAATAATTAATTTTTACATCTAACAATAATTATAAATACTATTTAGCATTAAACGTATATTTTAGAAGATTGTAGTCTCTTGTTAATTCTTGTTTATATAATTAGAAGATATCTTAATAACAACAATCAGTAGTGTTCAAGAACTTCGGAATCGCATAACAACTGCATGCAATAACATAAACCGAGACGGCACTTATGGCGACAACGAAAATTCTAATACAAAGAGCGGTGCTCTGTATCGTAGAAGATGGATCGCAGTTCGAACATCTGATGTAACCTGATTTATTTTGTGAGAAATAATTTTTTATCAAAATTACGTTTGTACAAAATTTTAGAGTTCAAGGTCATTTCAAGGTCATTTCAAGGTCATAGTATAGTACACCGTTGAATTAGTCTCGGCATTAGCAACGACTCTATGACGTCCAAAATATATGGTGCTATTTATAAATTTAGAAATAGAGATTTCCATTCATTATTCATTGAATGAAGATTCGAATTTTCAAAATATTTCACGCTCTTCAAGATTTAACAATTCATTGAAATTGTAAATAATGTACAATTTTCAAACTGTACGCGACTCGATGACTCAATGTATATCTACCTATATTAAATTGTCTTTCTAAACCTGAAGAGCAAGTCTGTCGAAAAGCCAGGCTGTCGAAAATGTATTTCAGTCCAAACCAATCGCATTTTACAAGGAAAAAATTGATAAAATTCCAGGAAAATGGGAAAAGGTTATTATATAATAGTGGCGAATACATAATAAATTAATATAATTTCGTTATTTAATTAGAACAAAATAAACATTTGATAAAAAAAACCGCTAGTTACTTATTAACTCTAATAATTGTAAGTAAATTTCATGAAGATCAGTCCAAACCAACCGCATTTTACAAGGAACAAATTGATAAAGTTTCAAAAAAATGAGGAAAGGTTACATATAATAGTGGCAAATACATAATGAATTAATATAATTTCGTTATTTAATTATAAC
Source organism: Hylaeus anthracinus (assembly GCF_026225885.1). Classification (NCBI taxonomy): domain Eukaryota; kingdom Metazoa; phylum Arthropoda; class Insecta; order Hymenoptera; family Colletidae; genus Hylaeus; species Hylaeus anthracinus. The sequence continues at coordinate 1,038,202 of NW_026533254.1, forward strand.
AAAATAAACATCTGATAAAAAAAACCGGAAGTTACTTATTAACTCGATCTAATAATTGTAAGTAAATTTCATGAAAATCGACCAAAGAATATTACCTAAAACGTTGCTATTTACAATAAATATAGACATCTTACGATCAACTCTATCGACACTGTAATTTCTGTTTGCAAAAGAATGTCACGACCGGCGGCAGCCTATCAACGCGTTGAAAACTTGGGCTGGTAAGGGTTAAGGGATTAATCGCTGTCAGGAAGAGGAAAAACGACATTTCTTTGTGATTTTTTTTTAGCTAGTAAGTAATAGTTTGCATAAGTAATAATTAAGTATATTATAAAGCATGTTTTAAAGAACTAAAAAACATTTTTTGTTTTAAGAAACGTTTAATTTATATCGTCGATAACAGCCGGTGACGTAGACGATGATTTAAAAACATAGGTTTGCGGTGAGCAAGATTTCTCTACACTGGTTTACCTGAGAACAAAAACAAAGGTATATTTCGAAAATATATTAGTCTAGCGGGCCCCTAAACGAAGGATTTTGGAAAAAATTAATTTAAAACAAGATGGCGTACATTTGAAGTTGATTTTCAATGTTTTCACTAAAATTAAGCGATTCAATACAGGATAAAAAAAAAAGTACACAAAAAAATAAAAAATCCTTCGATCAGGGACCCGTTAGTCTAATATATTGTCTACATCTACCTTTAGTTTTGTTTTCAGGTGCACCAGGTTGAAGAAATCTTGCTCACCGCAAACCAAGTGGCCACCCACGCCATCGCCTCTTATGACGAAATGAATTAACCTTTTTTTAAAACAAAAATTCTTTTATAGTTCTTTAAGACATACTTTGTAATATATTCACATTTCATTCAGAAAAATTATTATTTAATACCTTAAAAAAAAACACACAAGAAACTGTCCGTTTCCATTTTCCTGACTGCGACTAATAACCCCTTAAGACATTCAGGATTACACCGACTAGAAGGATACCGAGAGACGAGATGTTTACGTATACCATGGAACAAACAGGCGGTATATTAGCGAAAGAGATTTTCGAGATGCTGTCCCGTAACGTGTTCCGTTGGGTCTCGAATGGCGAAAAGATAATCCAGTGACGAGCGTTAATCCAGCGCATACGCTGAAACTCTTTCGCGAGTATTTCGAAATAGCTGAAAACGATTTCGACGTCGCTTTGTACAGGTGATCCAAATGCTGATGGAGCGTGATTGTAAGCTGTTGTACACAATTGGGTCATTCAATACCGAATCAGTCATTGAGTGAATAATTCTTTCAACCGACTCGCGTCGAAATTGTTGTCGTTTCCTTGTTCCCCTTGTTCCTGGTCCGCATTCAAATAGGCTTTCACGTAATTGTATGTTAATATTGTAATACTTTCAGCGTTATCGTCGCAACCTAATTTGCAACTGTTTAATTAATTCCGAGTGTAATAATTAATGTCGAGTTTGGTGCTGGCGAGCGACACGTGCGCTTCAAATGAAAATTATTCTCACCTCTTCGAGTAGTGTAACGTAATAATTACACTATTTATTTGTGATCTAATTGTATTATATTTGCAAGGTTTCATTTTTTATTTTACCATTTATCGACAATTTTTGTTTTTGTGTTCTGTTATATACTACTTACTTTTAACTCGCAAAAATACAACAACTCAACGATAACTTAATTATAATCTACTGTTTTGAATTCAACGAAGAAATAGTCGTAATATTGAGTGTTCTTCAACTATAGATCATTCTATCTGTCTTGAAACATTCTATTGAAATGTATACGAGAAACTATATCATTTCATTAAAAAAACAAAAACAAAAACAAAACAGATTAGCTTCGTATCTTCTATACGGCTCCACTGATAAAAATGTTATCGTTTACGCTCTTTTTTTTCCATTGTTAAAAGCACGCGAATTATTCGAGTGGCTCGTTTTAAATGCCTCACTCTGTATATATACTGTATTCCGTGCGAATTTGCAATCGATCAGGCCAATAGTTTCCGAAAGAAAAACGGCTGTTTGAAGAAAAATTTCATGCGACGTTACTTTCCAATATCTTTCGATAGAAATTTCACAATATAGTCGAAGATCGTTTATCCGCACCTTGTTTACGCGAACAAATTAATCGCAGCCTCGGATATACAAACTCAGCCGAGCCTCTGTGTAATCTGAACTGAGGTCGAGCGTAACTTCGATTCGGTTTTTCGAACGTCTTTTGTTTTTATTTATATCGAAGTTTGGAGTCGCGTCGACTTTTCGGTCATTAGCGACTATGCTGGTTCTGTTTGGTTTCTTTATCGACTCTCTATGGGCCAAATATTTGTTGTGTAAAGCATTTACTTGAACCTTTATTTACTGGCGGGATTTATAAGTCATGTCAATTTTCTCATTTTACTCTATTAATTAAACGTTTTGAAACCTATTGTGACTTTCAAGTCCACTTCTACGAAGTTCTTTTTTAACTCTTTGTGGGACATTTTTAATCCCACCTCGAAATTTTCCAATAGCTGCATGTGTATAGGTTTATATTTCGTCTTATTTATTTATTTATTTTTTTATTTAAATATGTGCTTTAATAAGTACCATTCGTGAACCTATGTGGCACGGTGGGACTATTTGAGTCCCGTCCTCTAACAACAAATTCGATTAAATAATTATTATTTTGTTATTTTATATTATTATTATTATTATTATGTTATTTATATTTATGTTATTTTATATTATTTTGTTACATTATGTGATACCCTTATTAATAAAAATATTACAATTTTGTTTGATTTAAAACGCAATAAAATTCCTGTGCAACATGGGTCTATTTTATGACCTGAATTCCTGTCCCGCAAAAAGTTAATTGTTGGATGGCAGCACAAGCTTTTTTTGGAAGCTTGTTAAAGAAAACTCTATAAGATGATATGAGACCAAGATGGACGCCTAGGTTTTAAAAACATTTGAGAAATTCAGTAAATAAAGGGTTAATATTTTAAGTTGATGGTGCTGCTAACCGTCATGAATATTGTCATTGGTTATCAGTAGACTGCGGATCTTTATGCATTTATAGAAAATTTGAATGTCCAAGAAACTACAAAATGCAAACAATATGCAAGAATATAAAAAAGATTTAAAGTAAAGTTCATATTATAATTTTTGCAGAATAAAAGAAATTTCTGTTTAGTTTCAATTTTTGTAGGCACGTTTGCAAAGATTTTATTTTGCATAAAGATCCGCAGTCTAGTCATCAGAGACATTATATAATTAAGACGTTTTCGTCAACTTGTGAAAAAAACTAAAATTATTTGACAAAACATTGATATATTAGCACGTGACCTGAAAGTTTCACGAGCCCATAGGGGGTTAAAGGTCGATTCAGACTATACGACACGGACCGTCACATTCCGGCAACGACACGTACCAGAACCGACACGACAAAACATTCAAACACGCGTTTTAATGGAACCATTCACACTTAACAGACACCGACCTGAATTGTTCCGTTAACGGAAATAGTGTGAATAGTTGTATTAAAACGCGTGTTTTAATGTTTTGTCGTGTCGGTGTCGGTACGTGTCGTTGTCGGAACGTGAAGGTCCGTGTCGTATAGTCGGAATCGACCTTAAGTTCTATTTTGTCGTATAGTTTGGTGTTCATGAGGAATTTTATCGTGTTTTCGACGTGGTCCTTTGATGTGAGCGTTGCAATTTCTTCTATGCCGTTTCTTCGTCTATGTTGATCAAACTTTCTGTGTTTATAAAGTAAGTGGTGGGTCGTCAATAGTTGGTTGTCACAGTAAGTGCAGTAAAGTGGTTTTCTTTTTTGAGGACGTACTCGTATGTGATTTTGCTGTGACTAGTTCTTAAACGAGACATTATAGTCTTTTCTTTCCTGCTCATGGTTGCGTAGACATTGGTAGAAGTCTTGGGTTGTATTACGTATGACGTTTTTACTAGACGTACACGCGACATATATTTATAAATTATTACTGAAAGAAGAACTTTGATATACTACATTTTTTAGTTACCTGGAAAAGACTTCTTGTTTGTGAAACTTTCATAAAATATAATAAATAAGTTCATATTTAAAACATTTAAAATAGTATTACACAAATATTTTAAGTCGAAGAAATAGATTTATTGTTGCGTAGACATTGGTAGAAGTCTTGGGTTATGTTATATACAGAGCTGGCTAAAATACGTATTTTAAATAATAAATAGTAAATAAATATTTTATTTTCGGATCATGCAAGTATTTTTTGAAGTAAAGTATTTTATTTGACATCAACAATTTTTAAGATGATATTTCAAATAATATTTTATTTCAAAAACAATGAAAATATTTGTACCATAGTTTGAAGTATTTTATTTTACTAAATTATAGTTTAATAAAAATATACATATCGAATTGAGTAACTCCTTTTTCGAAGTTGGATAAAAAATATATTTACTTTGGTAATCTAAAACGAACGAAGCACTTTTCCTCTGAATTATAAACATACATTCAATGTACTTCTTCAATGAATACTTCTATTAAGAATCTTCAATGAGAATCTTCATAAAATTAATATTCTTCAATCGCAAGAAATCATAATATTTGCAAGAAATAGTTTCCCCATCTGTGTATCATACATACCCAGTTTATTTTCAAATTAAGAACTATGGAAAGTATTCTATTTTATGCTTTATGTTATTAAAATGAAACATATTTTATTTTATGCGTTAAATTATCAAAATAAAATATTTATTTTCATGCTTTAACTATAGATTACCAAAATAAACTATTTTATTTTACGTTTTACATTTTCAAAATAAAATATTTTATTTGCTGAAATTTCATATCCCATTTGAAATACTATTTTATTTGAATTATGAAGAATCTATTATTTGAAATAGTATTTAAAATATTTATTCTACAAATATTACCCACCTCTGGTTATATGTATACGACAGTTTTGATGTCCATAACGTATGTGTACAATCATTGCAAATGAAGTCAAAACTCTTAATTACTTAAGCCGTCAAATTAAGCCCTCGCAAGGGCTACAGTAGTAGTACTATACAAACATTTTAAGTAGAGAAAATAGGTTTATTGTCGTCTAGACATTGGTAGAAGTCTTGGGTTATGTTATATACGACAGTTTTAAGTAGAGAAAATAGGTTCATTGTTGTCCAGACATTGGTAGAAGTCTTGGGTTATATTATATACGACAGTTTTGATATGGATAACGTATATGTACAATCATTGCAAATGAAGTCAAAACTCTTAATTACTTAAGCCGTCAAATTAAGCCCTCGCAAGGGCTACAGTAGTCGTGCCCGTTAAAAAACGTCTGGATTCGCGTAATCCGATCGATTCCACATAGATTCGACTCGCATCCTCGTAGGATTCGATTCCTGTTCGGGAAGGAGATTCCAGTGTGCGTTCCGCGCCACGGGGGAATCGATAAATCAGAGAGACGATCGAGGAGAAGCAGGGAATAAACTGTAAGAGTGACTCGAAGGCAGCGGCGTAGACGCAAGGAAAGAGGAAGAAAAGAGAAAAGAAATGCAGGGAATGGACGATACGATAGAAACGGGCTAGCTATGGAGTAAGTGCGAGTAGAGGGGTGGCGTGCAAATATATCGGGGCGGTGCTGCGGCTGGGACAGCAAAAGCGCTCCTGCTTTCCACGTCGGCATCTATCGACCCACCACCCCTGGTGCTGGCAGTGGCGGTGGCGACGGTAGAGCTTCCACCGCCCTGGAAACCTTCCGCACGGAACACCGTAAGTTAGAGCTCTCGATTCTAGCCGGCTACCCGACCACTCGAACATCTACCCACAACTACAGATCAATGGACCCCCAATCAATAGATCCTCGACCCCCGTCCATGCCCTCGCGGTTCGGCTATACAGTATACGCGCGAATAATTATACCTGCAAGATTTCTACAACCTTACAACCGTATTTTTAATCATTTTATTCGACCAAACGGTGAATGTTTTTTTTTTTTTTTTCATTGATACTTCTATCCAATATATACATAAATAAGACACTACACAAATTTTCTTATCCAAATATTCCGAATAGTTTGCGGTGTACGCCGCTACCAAAAAGACACTCTGGCGAAGCTGCTTGGTGGTTGACAGCGATTAAGCCATACGGTTCATCTGAAGAAAAAAAAAAATATATATATATATATATATTTATAAACTAGACATATAGGTTTATAGCGCCACGTAGAGAAATTTCGATATCTATAAAAAAAATAAAAAATGGCGGACCAGCGAATTTTATTTCCCATTTTCACAGATAATTTTCATTTTTTATGAATAAAAATAAAATAGAAGGGGACCCTTTATAAAAAAAAATTCCTACGTGGAGCTTAAAACATATATGTCTAGTTCATAAATATATGTAATTTTTTTTCTTCGGATGAACCGTATGGCTCGATCGCTGTCAACCACCAAGCAACAACTTCGTCAGAGTGTCCTTTTGGTAGCGGCGTACACCGCAAACTATTCGTACGAGGGGGTATCCAATATTTGGATAAGAAAATTTCTGTAGTGTCTTATTTATGTATATATTGGATAGAA